>NW_025956823.1:0-36198 GCF_023159225.1 Perognathus longimembris pacificus | reverse complement strand
AAGTCCAGGTCCTAAATGAGCTTTTTTCTCTGTTCCCTCACCACAATCCAGATTCTTTTGGGGAGTTACCAGTACAGTAACCATACCAGGAAGTACTTAATTTATTAAGCTACTGCTTTTCTTAATCTCAGTGGAGATATTCACTGATAAACAGCTACCTACGCAGCATGTTCATGTCGTTCCTAAATGAGCTTTTATCTCTCTCCCCTCCCCACAAATCAGATTCTTCTGAGGAGTTCCAAGTATATTATCCTTTCCCCTGTGTAATTAACTTAACAAGCTCCAGCTGTTTTTATTCTCAGAAGGTTTACTCCCTGATATACAGCTGCCTAACCCCTTCGTAAGTCCAGGTCCTAAATGAGCTTTTTTCTCTGTTCCCTCACCACAATCCAGATTCTTTTGGGGAGTTACCAGTACAGTAACCATACCAGGAAGTACTTAATTTATTAAGCTACTGCTTTTCTTAATCTCAGTGGAGATATTTACTGATAAACAGCTACCTACGCAGCATGTTCATGTCGTTCCTATGTGAGCTTTTATCTCTCTCCACTCACCACAAATAAGATTCTTCTGAGGAGTTCCCAGTACATTATACTTTCCCTTGTGTAATTACCTTAACAAGCTCCAGCTGTTTTTATTCTCAGAAGGTTTACTCCCTGATATACAGCTGCCTACCCCCTTCGTAAGTGCAGGTCCTAAATGAGCTTTTTTCTCTGTTCCCTCACCACAATCCAGATTCTTTTGAGGAGTTACCAGTACAGTAAGCAAACCAGGAAGTACTT
Source organism: Perognathus longimembris pacificus (assembly GCF_023159225.1). NCBI lineage: Eukaryota > Metazoa > Chordata > Mammalia > Rodentia > Heteromyidae > Perognathus > Perognathus longimembris. Next base: position 35,416 of record NW_025956823.1, on the reverse strand, counting down.
AATTTATTAAGCTACTGCTTTTCTTAATCTCAGTGGAGATATTTACTGATAAACAGCTACCTACGCAGCATGTTCATCTCGTTCTTAAATGAGCTTTTATCTCTCTCCCCTCACCACAAATCAGATTCTTCTGAGGAGTTCCCAGTACATTATCCTTTCCCCTGTTTAATTACCTTAACAAGCTCCAGCTGTTTTTATTCTCAGAAGGTTTACTCCCTGATATACAGCTTCCTACCCCCTTCGTAAGTGCAGGTCCTAAATGAGCTTTTTTCTCTGTTCCCTCACCACAATCCAGATTCTTTTGGGGAGTTACCAGTACAGTAACCATACCAGGAAGTACTTAATTTAGTAAGCTACTGCTTTTCTTAATCTAAGTCGAGATATTTACTGATAAACAGCTACCTACGCAGCATGGTCATGTCGTTCCTAAATGAGCTGTAATCTCTCTCCCCTCCCCACAAATCAGATTCTTCTGAGGAGTTCCCAGTACATTATCCTTTCCCCTATGTAATTACCTTAACAAGCTCCAGCTGTTTGTATTCTCAGAAGGTTTACTCCCTGATATACAGCTGCCTACCCCCTTCGTAAGTGCAGGTCCTAAATTAGCTTTTTTCTCTGTTCCCTCACCACAATCCAGATTCTTTTGGGGAGTGACCAGCACAGTAACCATACCAGGAAGTACTTAATTTATTAAGCTACTGCTTTTCTTAATCTCAGTGGAGATATTTACTGATAAACAGCTACGTACGCAGAATGTTCATGTCGTTCTTAAAAGAGCTTTTATCTCTCTAGCCTCAGCAAAAATCAGAATCTTCTGAGGAGTTCCCAGTACATTATCCTTTCCCCTGTGTAATTACCTTAACAAGCTCCAGCTGTTTTTATTCTCAGAAGGATTACTCCCTGATATACAGCTGCCTACCCCCTTCGTAAGTGCAGGTCCTAAATGAGCTTTTTTCTCTGTTCCCTCACCACAATCCAGATTCTTTTGGGGAGTTACCAGTACAGTAACCATACCGGGAAGTACTTAATTTATTAAGCTACTGCTTTTCTTAATCTCAGTGGAGATATTTACTGATAAACAGCTACCTACGCAGCATGTTCATGTCGTTCCTAAGTGAGCTTTTATCTCTCTCCCCACACCACAAATCAGATTCTTCTGAGGAGTTCCCAGTAAATTATCCTTCCCCTGTGTAATTACCTTAACAAGCTCCAGCTGTTTTTATTCTCAGAAGGTTTACTCCCTGATATACAGCTGCCTACCCCCTTCGTAAGTGCAGGTCCTAAATGAGCTTTTTTCTCTGTTCCCTCACCACAATCCAGATTCTTTTGGGGAGTTACCAGTACAGTAACCATTCCAGGAAGTACTTAATTTATTAAGCTACTGCTTTTCTTAATCTCAGTGGAGATATTTACTGATAAACAGCTACGTATGCAGCATGATAATGGCGTTCCTAAATGAGCTTTTATCTCTCTCCCCTCACCACAAATCAGATTTTTCTGAGGAGTTCCCAGTACATTATCCTTTCCCCTGTGTAATTACCTTAACAAGCTCCACCCGTTTTTATTCTCAGAATGTTTACTCCCTGATATACAGCTGCCTACCCCCTTCGTAAGTGCAGGTCCTAAATGAGCTTTTTTCTCTGTTCCCTCACCACAATCCAGATTCTTTTGGGGAGTTACCAGTACAGTAACCATACCAGGAAGTACTTAATTTATTAAGCTACTGCTTTTCTTAATCTCAGTGGAGATATTTACTGATAAACAGCTACCTACGCAGCATGTTCACGTCGTTCCTAAATGAGCTTTTATATCTCTCCCCTCACCACAAATCAGATTCTTCTGAGGAGTTCCCAGTACATTATCCTTTCCCATGTGTAATTACCTTAACAAGCTCCAGCTTTTTTTATTCTCAGAAGGTTTACTCCCTGATATAGAGCTGCCTACCCCCTTCGTAAGTGCAGGTCCTAAATGAGCTTTTTTCTCTGTTCCCTCACCACAATCCAGATTCTTTTGGGGAGTTACCAGTACAGTAACCATAACAGGAAGTACTTAATTTATTAAGCTACTACTTTTCTTAATTTCAATGGAGATATTTACTGATAAACAGCTACCTACGAAGCATTTTCATGTCGTTCCTAAATGAGCTTTTATCTCTCTCCCCTCACCACAAATCAGATTCTTCTGAGGAGTTCCCAGTACATTATCCTTTCCCCTGTGTAATTACCTTAACAAGCTCCAGCTGTTTTTATTCTCAGAAGCGATACTCCCTGATATACAGCTGCCTACCCTCTTCCTAAGTGCAGGTCCTAAATGAGCTTTTTTCTCTGTTCCCTCACCACAATCCAGATTCTTTTGGGGAGTTACCAGTACAGTATCCATACCAGGAAGTACTTAATTTAGTAAGCTACTGCTTTTCTTATTCTCAGTGGAGATATTTACTGATAAACAGCTACGTATGCAGCATGTTCATGTCCTTCCTAAGTGAGCTTTTATCTCTCTCCCCTGACCACAAATCAGATTCTTCTGAGGAGTTCCCAGTAAATTATCCTTCCCGTGTGTAATTACCTTAACAAGCTCCAGCTGTTTTTATTCTCAGAAGGTTTACTCCCTGATATAGAGCTGCCTACCCCCTTCGTAAGTGCAGGTCCTAAATGAGCTTTTTTCTCTGTTCCCTCACCACAATCCAGATTCTTTTGGGGAGTTACCAGTACAGTAACCATACCAGGAAGTACTTAATTTATTAAGCTACTGCTTTTCTTAATCTCAGTGGAGATATTTACTGATAAACAGCTACCTAAGCAGCATGATAATGGCGTTCCTAAATGAGCTTTTATCTCTCTCCCCTCACCACAAATCAGATTCTTCTGAGGAGTTCCCAGTACATTATCCTTTCCCCTGTGTAATTTCCTTAACAAGCTCCAGCTGTTTTTATTCTCAGAAGGTTTACTCCCTGATATACAGCTGCCTACCCCCTTCGTAAGTGCAGGTCCTAAATTAGCTTTTTTCTCTGTTCCCTCACCACAATCCAGATTCTTTTGGGGAGTTACCAGTACAGTATCCATACCAGGAAGTATTTAATTTATTAAGCTACTGCTTTTCTTATTCTCAGTGGAGATATTTACTGATAAACAGCTACGTATGCAGCATGTTCATGTCCTTCCTATATGAGCTTTTATCTTTCTCCCCTCACCACAAATCTGATTCTTCTGAGGAGTTCCCAGTAAATTATCCTTCCCCTGTGTAATTACCTTAACAAGCTCCAGCTGTTTTTATTCTCAGAAGGTTTACTCCCTGATATACAGCTGCCTACCCCCTTTGTAAGTGCAGGTCCTAAATGAGCTTTTTTCTCTGTTCCCTCACCACAATCCAGATTCTTTTGGGGAGTTACCAGTACAGTAACCATACCAGGAAGTACTTAATTTATTAAGCTACTGCTTTTCTTAATCTCAGTGGAGATATTTACTGATAAACAGCTACCTAAGCAGCATGGTCATGGCGTTCCTAAATGAGCTTTTATCTCTCTCCCCTCACCACAAATCAGATTCTTCTGAGGAGTTCCCAGTACATTATCCTTTCCCCTGTGTAATTACCTTAACAAGCTCCAGCTGTTTTTATTCTCAGAAGGTTTACTCCCTGATATACAGCTGCCTACCCCCTTCGTACGTGCAGGTCCTAAATGAGCTTTTTTCTCTGTTCCCTCACCACAATCCAGATTCTTTTGGGGAGTGACCAGCACAGTAACCATACCAGGAAGTACTTAATTTATTAAGCTACTGCTTTTCTTAATCTCAGTGGAGATATTTACTGATAAACAGCTACGTACGCAGAATGTTCATGTCGTTCTTAAAAGAGCTTTTATCTCTCTAGCCTCAGCAAAAATCAGAATCTTCTGAGGAGTTCCCAGTACATTATCCTTTCCCCTGTGTAATTACCTTAACAAGCTCCAGCTGTTTTTATTCTCAGAAGGATTACTCCCTGATATACAGCTGCCTACCCCCTTCGTAAGTGCAGGTCCTAAATGAGCTTTTTTCTCTGTTCCCTCACCACAATCCAGATTCTTTTGGGGAGTTACCAGTACAGTAACCATACCGGGAAGTACTTAATTTATTAAGCTACTGCTTTTCTTAATCTCAGTGGAGATATTTACTGATAAACAGCTACCTACGCAGCATGTTCATGTCGTTCCTAAGTGAGCTTTTATCTCTCTCCCCACACCACAAATCAGATTCTTCTGAGGAGTTCCCAGTAAATTATCCTTCCCCTGTGTAATTACCTTAACAAGCTCCAGCTGTTTTTATTCTCAGAAGGTTTACTCCCTGATATACAGCTGCCTACCCCCTTCGTAAGTGCAGGTCCTAAATGAGCTTTTTTCTCTGTTCCCTCACCACAATCCAGATTCTTTTGGGGAGTTACCAGTACAGTAACCATACCAGGAAGTACTTAATTTATTAAGCTACTGCTTTTCTTAATCTCAGTGGAGATATTTACTGATAAACAGCTACCTAAGCAGCATGGTCATGGCGTTCCTAAATGAGCTTTTATCTCTCTCCCCTCACCACAAATCAGATTCTTCTGAGGAGTTCCCAGTACATTATCCTTTCCCCTGTGTAATTACCTTAACAAGCTCCAGCTGTTTTTATTCTCAGAAGGTTTACTCCCTGATATACAGCTGCCTACCCCCTTCGTACGTGCAGGTCCTAAATGAGCTTTTTTCTCTGTTCCCTCACCACAATCCAGATTCTTTTGGGGAGTGACCAGCACAGTAACCATACCAGGAAGTACTTAATTTATTAAGCTACTGCTTTTCTTAATCTCAGTGGAGATATTTACTGATAAACAGCTACGTACGCAGAATGTTCATGTCGTTCTTAAAAGAGCTTTTATCTCTCTAGCCTCAGCAAAAATCAGAATCTTCTGAGGAGTTCCCAGTACATTATCCTTTCCCCTGTGTAATTACCTTAACAAGCTCCAGCTGTTTTTATTCTCAGAAGGATTACTCCCTGATATACAGCTGCCTACCCCCTTCGTAAGTGCAGGTCCTAAATGAGCTTTTTTCTCTGTTCCCTCACCACAATCCAGATTCTTTTGGGGAGTTACCAGTACAGTAACCATACCGGGAAGTACTTAATTTATTAAGCTACTGCTTTTCTTAATCTCAGTGGAGATATTTACTGATAAACAGCTACCTACGCAGCATGTTCATGTCGTTCCTAAGTGAGCTTTTATCTCTCTCCCCACACCACAAATCAGATTCTTCTGAGGAGTTCCCAGTAAATTATCCTTCCCCTGTGTAATTACCTTAACAAGCTCCAGCTGTTTTTATTCTCAGAAGGTTTACTCCCTGATATACAGCTGCCTACCCCCTTCGTAAGTGCAGGTCCTAAATGAGCTTTTTTCTCTGTTCCCTCACCACAATCCAGATTCTTTTGGGGAGTTACCAGTACAGTAACCATTCCAGGAAGTACTTAATTTATTAAGCTACTGCTTTTCTTAATCTCAGTGGAGATATTTACTGATAAACAGCTACGTATGCAGCATGATAATGGCGTTCCTAAATGAGCTTTTATCTCTCTCCCCTCACCACAAATCAGATTTTTCTGAGGAGTTCCCAGTACATTATCCTTTCCCCTGTGTAATTACCTTAACAAGCTCCACCCGTTTTTATTCTCAGAATGTTTACTCCCTGATATACAGCTGCCTACCCCCTTCGTAAGTGCAGGTCCTAAATGAGCTTTTTTCTCTGTTCCCTCACCACAATCCAGATTCTTTTGGGGAGTTACCAGTACAGTAACCATACCAGGAAGTACTTAATTTATTAAGCTACTGCTTTTCTTAATCTCAGTGGAGATATTTACTGATAAACAGCTACCTACGCAGCATGTTCACGTCGTTCCTAAATGAGCTTTTATATCTCTCCCCTCACCACAAATCAGATTCTTCTGAGGAGTTCCCAGTACATTATCCTTTCCCATGTGTAATTACCTTAACAAGCTCCAGCTTTTTTTATTCTCAGAAGGTTTACTCCCTGATATAGAGCTGCCTACCCCCTTCGTAAGTGCAGGTCCTAAATGAGCTTTTTTCTCTGTTCCCTCACCACAATCCAGATTCTTTTGGGGAGTTACCAGTACAGTAACCATAACAGGAAGTACTTAATTTATTAAGCTACTACTTTTCTTAATTTCAATGGAGATATTTACTGATAAACAGCTACCTACGAAGCATTTTCATGTCGTTCCTAAATGAGCTTTTATCTCTCTCCCCTCACCACAAATCAGATTCTTCTGAGGAGTTCCCAGTACATTATCCTTTCCCCTGTGTAATTACCTTAACAAGCTCCAGCTGTTTTTATTCTCAGAAGCGATACTCCCTGATATACAGCTGCCTACCCTCTTCCTAAGTGCAGGTCCTAAATGAGCTTTTTTCTCTGTTCCCTCACCACAATCCAGATTCTTTTGGGGAGTTACCAGTACAGTATCCATACCAGGAAGTACTTAATTTAGTAAGCTACTGCTTTTCTTATTCTCAGTGGAGATATTTACTGATAAACAGCTACGTATGCAGCATGTTCATGTCCTTCCTAAGTGAGCTTTTATCTCTCTCCCCTGACCACAAATCAGATTCTTCTGAGGAGTTCCCAGTAAATTATCCTTCCCGTGTGTAATTACCTTAACAAGCTCCAGCTGTTTTTATTCTCAGAAGGTTTACTCCCTGATATAGAGCTGCCTACCCCCTTCGTAAGTGCAGGTCCTAAATGAGCTTTTTTCTCTGTTCCCTCACCACAATCCAGATTCTTTTGGGGAGTTACCAGTACAGTAACCATACCAGGAAGTACTTAATTTATTAAGCTACTGCTTTTCTTAATCTCAGTGGAGATATTTACTGATAAACAGCTATCTAAGCAGCATGATAATGGCGTTCCTAAATGAGCTTTTATCTCTCTCCCCTCACCACAAATCAGATTCTTCTGAGGAGTTCCCAGTACATTATCCTTTCCCCTGTGTAATTTCCTTAACAAGCTCCAGCTGTTTTTATTCTCAGAAGGTTTACTCCCTGATATACAGCTGCCTACCCCCTTCGTAAGTGCAGGTCCTAAATTAGCTTTTTTCTCTGTTCCCTCACCACAATCCAGATTCTTTTGGGGAGTTACCAGTACAGTATCCATACCAGGAAGTATTTAATTTATTAAGCTACTGCTTTTCTTATTCTCAGTGGAGATATTTACTGATAAACAGCTACGTATGCAGCATGTTCATGTCCTTCCTATATGAGCTTTTATCTTTCTCCCCTCACCACAAATCTGATTCTTCTGAGGAGTTCCCAGTAAATTATCCTTCCCCTGTGTAATTACCTTAACAAGCTCCTGCTGTTTTTATTCTCAGAAGGTTTACTCCCTGATATACAGCTGCCTACCCCCTTTGTAAGTGCAGGTCCTAAATGAGCTTTTTTCTCTGTTCCCTCACCACAATCCAGATTCTTTTGGGGAGTTACCAGTACAGTAACCATACCAGGAAGTACTTAATTTATTAAGCTACTGCTTTTCTTAATCTCAGTGGAGATATTTACTGATAAACAGCTACCTAAGCAGAATGGTCATGGCGTTCCTAAATGAGCTTTTATCTCTCTCCCCTCACCACAAATCAGATTCTTCTGAGGAGTTCCCAGTACATTATCCTTTCCCCTGTGTAATTACCTTAACAAGCTCCAGCTGTTTTTATTCTCAGAAGGTTTACTCCCTGATATACAGCTGCCTACCCCCTTCGTACGTGCAGGTCCTAAATGAGCTTTTTTCTCTGTTCCCTCACCACAATCCAGATTCTTTTGGGGAGTTACCAGTACAGTAACCATACCGGAAGTACTTAATTTATTAAGCTACTGCTTTTCTTAATCTCAGTGGAGATATTTACTGATAAACAGCTACCTATGCAGCATGTTCATGTCGTTCCTAAAGGAGCTTTTATCTCTCTCCCCTAACCACAATACGATTCTTCTGAGGAGTTCCCAGTACATTATCCTTTCCCCTGTGTAATTACCTTAACAAACTCCAGCTGTTTTTATTCTCAGAAGGTTTACTCCCTGATATACAGCTGCCTACCCCCTTCGTAAGTGCAGGTCCTAAATGAGCTTTTTTCTCTGTTCCCTCACCACAATCCAGATTCTTTGTTTTTTTGTTTTTTTTTTTTTGTTTTTTTTTTGGCCAGTCCCGGGCCTTGGACTCAGGACCTGAGCACTGTCCCTGGCTTCTTCCCGCTCAAGTCTAGCACTGTGCCACTTGAGCCACAGCGCCGCTTCTGGCCGTTTTCTGTATATGTGGTGCTGGGGAATCGAACCTAGAGTCTCGTGTATCCGAGGCAGGCAATCTTGCCACTAGGCTATATCCCCAGCCCACAATCCAGATTCTTTTGGGGAGTTACCAGTACAGTAACCATACCAGGAAGTACTTAATTTATTAAGCTGCTGCTTTTCTTAATCTCAGTGGAGATATTTACTGATAAACAGCTACCTACGCAGCATGTTCATGTCGTTCCTAAATGAGCTTTTATCTCTCTCCCCTCACCACAAATCAGATTCTTCTGAGGAGTTCCCAGTACATTATCCTTTCCCCTGTGTAATTACCATAACAAGCTCCAGCTGTTTTTATTCTCAGAAAGTTTACTCCCGGATATACAGCTGCCTACCCCTTTCGTAAGTGCAGGTCCTAAATGAGCTTTTTTCTCTGTTCCCTCACCACAATCCAGATTCTTTTGTGGAGTTACCAGTACAGTAACCATACCAGGAAGTACTTAATTTATTAAGCTACTGCTTTTCTTAATCTCAGTGGAGATATTTACTGATAAACAGCTACCTACGCAGCATGTTCATGTCGTTCCTAAATGAGCTTTTATCTCTCTCCCCTCACCACAAATCAGATTCTTCTGAGGAGTTCCCAGTACATTATCCTTTCCCCTGTGTAATTACCTTAACAAGCTCCAGCTGTTTTTATTCTCAGAAGGTTTACTCCCTGATATACAGCTGCCTAACCCTTCGTAAGTGCAGGTCCTAAATGAGCTTTTTTCTCTGTTCCCTCACCACAATCCAGATTCTTTTGGGGAGTTACCAGTACAGTAACCATACCAGGAAGTACTTAATTTATTAAGCTACTGCTTTTCTTAATCTCAGTGGAGATATTTACTGATAAACAGCTACCTAATCAGCATGGTCATGGCGTTACTAAATGAGCTTTTATCTCTCTCCCCTCACCACAAATCAGATTCTTCTGAGGAATTCCCAGTGCATTATCCTTTCCCCTGTGTAATTACCTTAACAAGCTCCAGCTGTTTTTATTCTCAGAAGGTTTACTCCCTGATATACAGCTGCCTAACCCCTTCGTAAGTGCAGGTCCTAAATGGGCTTTTTTCTCTGTTCCCTCACCACAATCCAGATTCTTTTGGGGAGTTACCAGTACAGTATCCATACCAGGAAGTACTTAATTTATTAAGCTACTGCTTTTCTTATTCTCAGTGGAGATATTTACTGATAAACAGCTACGTATGCAGCATGTTCATGTCGTTCCTAAATGTGCTTTTATCCCTCTCCCCTCACCACAAATCAGATTCTTCTGAGGAGTTCCCAGTACATTATCCTTTCCCCTGTGTAATTACCTTAACAAGCTCCAGCTGTTTTTATTCTCAGAAGGTTTACTCCCTGATATACAGCTGCCTACCCCCTTCGTAAGTGCAGGTCCTAAATGAGAGTTTTTCTCTGTCCCCTCACCACAATCCAGATTCTTTTGGGGAGTTACCAGTACAGTAACCATACCAGGAAGTACTTAATTTATTAAGCTACTGCTTTTCTTAATCTCAGTGGAGATATTTACTAATAAACAGCGACCTAGGCAGCATGTTCATGTCGTTCTTAAATGAGCTTTTATCTCTCTCCCCTCACCACAAACCAGATTCTTCTGAGGAGTTCCCAGTACATTATCCTTTCCCCTGTGTAATTACCTTAACAAGCTCCAGCTTTTTTTATTCTCAGAAGGTTTACTCCCTGATATACAGCTGCCTACCCCCGTCGTAAGTGCAGGTCCTAAATGAGTTTTATCTCTTTTCCCTCACCACAATCCAGATTCTTTTGGGGAATTACCAGTACAGTAAACATACCAGGACGTACTTCATTTTTTAAGCTACTGCTTTTCTTAATCTCAGTGGAGATATTTACTGATAAACAGCTACCTACGCAGAATGTTCATGTCGTTCCTAAATGAGCTTTTATCTCTCTCCCCTCTCGGAAATCAGATTCTTCTGAGGAGTTCCCAGTACATTATCCTTTCCCCTGTGTAATTACCTTAACAATCTCCAGTTGTATTTATTCTCAGAAGGTTTACTCCCTGATATACAGCTGCCTACCCCGTTCGTAAGTGCAGGTCATAAATAAGCTTTTTTCTCTGTTCCCTCACCACAATCCAGATTCTTTTGGGGAGTTACCAGTACAGTAACCATACCAGGAAGTACTTAATTTATTAAGCTACTGCTTTTCTTAATCTCAGTGGAGATAATTACTGATAAAAAGCTACCTACGCAGCATGTTCATGTCGTTCCTAAATGAGCTTTTATCTCTCTCCCCTCACCACAAATCAGATTCTTCTGAGGAGTTCCCAGTACATTATCCTTTCCCCTGTGTAATTACCTTAACAAGCTCCAGCTGTTTTTATTCTCAGAAGGTTTACTCCCTGATATACAGCTGCCTAACCCCTTCGTAAGTCCAGGTCCTAAATGAGCTTTTTTCTCTGTTCCCTCACCACAATCCAGATTCTTTTGGGGAGTTACCAGTACAGTAACCATACCAGGAAGTACTTAATTTATTAAGCTACTGCTTTTCTTAATCTCAGTGGAGATATTCACTGATAAACAGCTACCTACGCAGCATGTTCATGTCGTTCCTAAATGAGCTTTTATCTCTCTCCCCTCCCCACAAATCAGATTCTTCTGAGGAGTTCCCAGTATATTATCCTTTCCCCTGTGTAATTACCTTAACAAGCTCCAGCTGTTTTTATTCTCAGAAGGTTTACTCCCTGATATACAGCTGCCTAACCCCTTCGTAAGACCAGGTCCTAAATGAGCTTTTTTCTCTGTTCCCTCACCACAATACAGATTCTTTTGGGGAGTTACCAGTACAGTAACCATACCAGGAAGTACTTAATTTATTAAGCTACTGCTTTTCTTAATCTCAGTGGAGATATTTACTGATAAACAGCTACCTACGCAGCATGTTCATGTCGTTCCTATGTGAGCTATTATCTCTCTCCCCTCACCACAAATAAGATTCTTCTGAGGAGTTCCCAGTACATTATCCTTTCCCTTGTGTAATTACCTTAACAAGCTCCAGCTGTTTTTATTCTCAGAAGGTTTACTCCCTGATATACAGCTGCCTACCCCCTTCGTAAGTGCAGGTCCTAAATGAGCTTTTTTCTCTGTTCCCTCACCACAATCCAGATTCTTTTGAGGAGTTACCAGTACAGTAAGCAAACCAGGAAGTACTTAATTTATTAAGCTACTGCTTTTCTTAATCTCAGTGGAGATATTTACTGATAAACAGCTACCTACGCAGCATGTTCATCTCGTTCTTAAATGAGCTTTTATCTCTCTCCCCTCACCACAAATCAGATTCTTCTGAGGAGTTCCCAGTACATTATCCTTTCCCCTGTTTAATTACCTTAACAAGCTCCAGCTGTTTTTATTCTCAGAAGGTTTACTCCCTGATATACAGCTGCCTACCCCCTTCGTAAGTGCAGGTCCTAAATGAGCTTTTTTCTCTGTTCCCTCACCACAATCCAGATTCTTTTGAGGAGTTACCAGTACAGTAAGCAAACCAGGAAGTACTTAATTTATTAAGCTACTGCTTTTCTTAATCTCAGTGGAGATATTTACTGATAAACAGCTACCTACGCAGCATGTTCATCTCGTTCTTAAATGAGCTTTTATCTCTCTCCCCTCACCACAAATCAGATTCTTCTGAGGAGTTCCCAGTACATTATCCTTTCCCCTGTTTAATTACCTTAACAAGCTCCAGCTGTTTTTATTCTCAGAAGGTTTACTCCCTGATATACAGCTGCCTACCCCCTTCGTAAGTGCAGGTCCTAAATGAGCTTTTTTCTCTGTTCCCTCACCACAATCCAGATTCTTTTGGGGAGTTACCAGTACAGTAACCATACCAGGAAGTACTTAATTTAGTAAGCTACTGCTTTTCTTAATCTCAGTGGAGATATTTACTGATAAACACCTACCTAAGCAGCATGATAATGGCGTTCCTAAATGAGCTTTTATCTCTCTCCCCTCACCACAAATCAGATTCTTCTGAGGAGTTCCCAGTACATTATCCTTTCCCCTGTGTAATTACCTTAACAAGCTCCACCCGTTTTTATTCTCAGAATGTTTACTCCCTGATATACAGCTGCCTACCCCCTTCGTAAGTGCAGGTCCTAAATGAGCTTTTTTCTCTGTTCCCTCACCACAATCCAGATTCTTTTGGGGAGTTACCTGTACAGTAACCATATCAGGAAGTACTTAGTTTATTAAGCTACTGCTTTTCTTAATCTCAGTGGAGATATTTACTGATAAAGAGCTACCTACGCAGCATGTTCACCTCGTTCCTAAATGAGCTTTTATCTCTCTCCCCTCACCACAAATCAGATTCTTCTGAGGAGTTCCCAGTACATTATCCTTTCCCATGTGTAATTACCTTAACAAGCTCCAGCTTTTTTTATTCTCAGAAGGTTTACTCCCTGATATAGAGCTGCCTACCCCCTTCGTAAGTGCAGGTCCTAAATGAGCTTTTTTCTCTGTTCCCTCACCACAATCCAGATTCTTTTGGGGAGTTACCAGTACAGTAACCATAACAGGAAGTACTTAATTTATTAAGCTACTACTTTTCTTAATTTCAATGGAGATATTTACTGATAAACAGCTACCTACGAAGCATTTTCTTGTCGTTCCTAAATGAGCTTTTATCTCTCTCCCCTCACCACAAATCAGATTCTTCTGAGGAGTTCCCAGTACATTATCCTTTCCCCTGTGTAATTACCTTAACAAGCTCCAGCTGTTTTTATTCTCAGAAGCGATACTCCCTGATATACAGCTGCCTACCCTCTTCGTAAGTGCAGGTCCTAAATGAGCTTTTTTCTCTGTTCCCTCACCACAATCCAGATTCTTTTGGGGAGTTACCATTACAGTATCCATACCAGGAAGTACTTAATTTAGTAAGCTACTGCTTTTCTTATTCTCAGTGGAGATATTTACTGATAAACAGCTACGTATGCAGCATGTTCATGTCCTTCCTAAGTGAGCTTTTATCTCTCTCCCCTCACCACAAATCAGATTCTTCTGAGGAGTTCCCAGTAAATTATCCTTCCCGTGTGTAATTACCTTAACAAGCTCCAGCTGTTTTTATTCTCAGAAGGTTTACTCCCTGATATAGACCTGCCTACCCCCTTCGTAAGTGCAGGTCCTAAATGAGCTTTTTTCTCTGTTCCCTCACCACAATCCAGATTCTTTTGGGGAGTTACCAGTACAGTAACCATACCAGGAAGTACTTAATTTATTAAGCTACTGCTTTTCTTAATCTCAGTGGGGATATTTACTGATAAACAGCTACCTACGCAGCATCTTCATGGCGTTCCTAAAGGAGCTTTTATCTCTCTCCCCTCACCACAAATCAGATTCTTCTGAGGAGTTCCCAGTACATTATCCTTTCCCCTGTGTAATTACCTTAACAAGCTCCAGCTGTTTTTATTCTCAGTAGGTTTACTACCTGATATACAGCTGCCTACCCCCTTCGTGAGTGCAGGTCCTAAATGAGCTTTTTTCTCTGTTCCCTCACCACAATCCAGATTCTTTTGGGGAGTTACCAGTACAGTAACCATACCAGGAAGTACTTAATTTATTAAGCTACTGCTTTTCTTAATCTCAGTGGAGATATTTACTGATAAACAGCTACCTACGCAGCATGTTCACGTCGTTCCTAAATGAGCTTTTATCTCTCTCCCCTCACCACAAATCAGATTCTTCTGAGGAGTTCCCAGTACATTATCCTTTCCCCTGTGTAATTACCTTAACAAGCTCCAGCTTTTTTTATTCTCAGAAGGTTTACTCCCTGATATAGAGCTGCCTAACCCCTTCGTAAGTGCAGGTCCTAAATGAGCTTTTTTCTCTGTTCCCTCACCACAATCCAGATTCTTTTGGGGAGTTACCAGTACAGTAACCATAACAGGAAGTACTTAATTTATTAAGCTACTGCTTTTCTTAATTTCAATGGAGATATTTACTGATAAACAGCTACCTACGAAGCATTTTCATGTCGTTCCTAAATGAGCTTTTATCTCTCTCCCCTCACCACAAATCAGATTCTTCTGAGGAGTTCCCAGTACATTATCCTTTCCCCTGTGTAATTACCTTAACAAGCTCCAGCTGTTTTTATTCTCAGAAGCGATACTCCCTGATATACAGCTGCCTACCCTCTTCGTAAGTGCAGGTCCTAAATGAGCTTTTTTCTCTGTTCCCTCACCACAATCCAGATTCTTTTGGGGAGTTACCAGTACAGTATCCATACCAGGAAGTACTTAATTAAGTAAGCTACTGCTTTTCTTATTCTCAGTGGAGATATTTACTGATAAACAGCTACGTATGCAGCATGTTCATGTCCTTCCTAAGTGAGCTTTTATCTCTCTCCCCTGACCACAAATCAGATTCTTCTGAGGAGTTCCCAGTAAATTATCCTTCCCGTGTGTAATTACCTTAACAAGCTCCAGCTGTTTTTATTCTCAGAAGGTTTACTCCCTGATATAGAGCTGCCTACCCCCTTCGTAAGTGCAGGTCCTAAATGAGCTTTTTCCTCTGTTCCCTCACCACAATCCAGATTCTTTTGGGGAGTTACCAGTACAGTAACCATACCAGGAAGTACTTAATTTATTAAGCTACTGCTTTTCTTAATCTCAGTGGAGATATTTACTGATAAACAGCTACCTAAGCAGCATGGTCATGGCGTTCCTAAATGAGCTTTTATTTCTCTCCCCTCACCACAAATCAGATTCTTCTGAGGAGTTCCCAGTACATTATCCTTTCCCCTGTGTAATTACCTTAACAAGCTCCAGCTGTTTTTATTCTCAGAAGTTTTACTCCCTGATATACAGCTGCCTACCCCCTTCGTAAGTGCAGGTCCTAAATGAGCTTTTTTCTCTGTTCCCTCACCACAATCCAGATTCTTTTGGGGAGTTACCAGTACAGTAACCATACCGGAAGTACTTAATTTATTAAGCTACTGCTTTTCTTAATCTCAGTGGAGATATTTACTGATAAACAGCTACCTACGCAGCATGTTCATGTCGTTCCTAAAGGAGCTTTTATCTCTCTCCCCTAACCACAATACGATTCTTCTGAGGAGTTCCCCGTACATTATCCTTTCCCCTGTGTAATTACCTTAACAAACTCCAGCTGTTTTTATTCTCAGAAGGTTTACTCCCTGATATACAGCTGCCTACCCCCTTCGTAAGTGCAGGTCCTAAATGAGCTTTTTTCTCTGTTCCCTCACCACAATCTAGATTCTTTGTTTTTTTGTTTTTTTTTTTTTGTTTTTTTTTTGGCCAGTCCCGGGCCTTGGACTCAGGACCTGAGCACTGTCCCTGGCTTCTTCCCGCTCAAGTCTAGCACTGTGCCACTTGAGCCACAGCGCCGCTTCTGGCCGTTTTCTGTATATGTGGTGCTGGGGAATCGAACCTACAGTCTCGTGTATCCGAGGCAGGCAATCTTGCCACTAGGCTATATCCCCAGCCCACAATCCAGATTCTTTTGGGGAGTTACCAGTACAGTAACCATACCAGGAAGTACTTAATTTATTAAGCTGCTGCTTTTCTTAATCTCAGTGGAGATATTTACTGATAAACAGCTACCTACGCAGCATGTTCATGTCGTTCCTAAATGAGCTTTTATCTCTCTCCCCTCACCACAAATCAGATTCTTCTGAGGAGTTCCCAGTACATTATCCTTTCCCCTGTGTAATTACCATAACAAGCTCCAGCTGTTTTTATTCTCAGAAAGTTTACTCCCGGATATACAGCTGCCTACCCCCTTCGTAAGTGCAGGTCCTAAATGGGCTTTTTTCTCTGTTCCCTCACCACAATCCAGATTCTTTTGGGGAGTTACCAGTACAGTATCCATACCAGGAAGTACTTAATTTATTAAGCTACTGCTTTTCTTATTCTCAGTGGAGATATTTACTGATAAACAGCTACGTATGCAGCATGTTCATGTCGTTCCTAAATGTGCTTTTATCCCTCTCCCCTCACCACAAATCAGATTCTTCTGAGGAGTTCCCAGTACATTATCCTTTCCCCTGTGTAATTACCTTAACAAGCTCCAGCTGTTTTTATTCTCAGAAGGTTTACTCCCTGATATACAGCTGCCTACCCCCTTCGTAAGTGCAGGTCCTAAATGAGAGTTTTTCTCTGTCCCCTCACCACAATCCAGATTCTTTTGGGGAGTTACCAGTACAGTAACCATACCAGGAAGTACTTAATTTATTAAGCTACTGCTTTTCTTAATCTCAGTGGAGATATTTACTAATAAACAGCGACCTAGGCAGCATGTTCATGTCGTTCTTAAATGAGCTTTTATCTCTCTCCCCTCACCACAAACCAGATTCTTCTGAGGAGTTCCCAGTACATTATCCTTTCCCCTGTGTAATTACCTTAACAAGCTCCAGCTTTTTTTATTCTCAGAAGGTTTACTCCCTGATATACAGCTGCCTACCCCCGTCGTAAGTGCAGGTCCTAAATGAGTTTTATCTCTTTTCCCTCACCACAATCCAGATTCTTTTGGGGAATTACCAGTACAGTAAACATACCAGGACGTACTTCATTTTTTAAGCTACTGCTTTTCTTAATCTCAGTGGAGATATTTACTGATAAACAGCTACCTACGCAGAATGTTCATGTCGTTCCTAAATGAGCTTTTATCTCTCTCCCCTCTCGGAAATCAGATTCTTCTGAGGAGTTCCCAGTACATTATCCTTTCCCCTGTGTAATTACCTTAACAATCTCCAGCTGTATTTATTCTCAGAAGGTTTACTCCCTGATATACAGCTGCCTACCCCGTTCGTAAGTGCAGGTCTTAAATAAGCTTTTTTCTCTGTTCCCTCACCACAATCCAGATTCTTTTGGGGAGTTACCAGTACAGTAACCATACCAGGAAGTACTTAATTTATTAAGCTACTGCTTTTCTTAATCTCAGTGGAGATAATTACTGATAAAAAGCTACCTACGCAGCATGTTCATGTCGTTCCTAAATGAGCTTTTATCTCTCTCCCCTCACCACAAATCAGATTCTTCTGAGGAGTTCCCAGTACATTATCCTTTCCCCTGTGTAATTACCTTAACAAGCTCCAGCTGTTTTTATTCTCAGAAGGTTTACTCCCTGATATACAGCTGCCTAACCCCTTCGTAAGTCCAGGTCCTAAATGAGCTTTTTTCTCTGTTCCCTCACCACAATCCAGATTCTTTTGGGGAGTTACCAGTACAGTAACCATACCAGGAAGTACTTAATTTATTAAGCTACTGCTTTTCTTAATCTCAGTGGAGATATTCACTGATAAACAGCTACCTACGCAGCATGTTCATGTCGTTCCTAAATGAGCTTTTATCTCTCTCCCCTCCCCACAAATCAGATTCTTCTGAGGAGTTCCCAGTATATTATCCTTTCCCCTGTGTAATTACCTTAACAAGCTCCAGCTGTTTTTATTCTCAGAAGGTTTACTCCCTGATATACAGCTGCCTAACCCCTTCGTAAGTCCAGGTCCTAAATGAGCTTTTTTCTCTGTTCCCTCACCACAATACAGATTCTTTTGGGGAGTTACCAGTACAGTAACCATACCAGGAAGTACTTAATTTATTAAGCTACTGCTTTTCTTAATCTCAGTGGAGATATTTACTAATAAACAGCGACCTAGGCAGCATGTTCATGTCGTTCTTAAATGAGCTTTTATCTCTCTCCCCTCACCACAAACCAGATTCTTCTGAGGAGTTCCCAGTACATTATCCTTTGCCCTGTGTAATTACCTTAACAAGCTCCAGCTTTTTTTATTCTCAGAAGGTTTACTCCCTGATATACAGCTGCCTACCCCCGTCGTAAGTGCAGGTCCTAAATGAGTTTTATCTCTTTTCCCTCACCACAATCCAGATTCTTTTGGGGAATTACCAGTACAGTAAACATACCAGGACGTACTTCATTTTTTAAGCTACTGCTTTTCTTAATCTCAGTGGAGATATTTACTGATAAACAGCTACCTACGCAGAATGTTCATGTCGTTCCTAAATGAGCTTTTATCTCTCTCCCCTCTCGGAAATCAGATTCTTCTGAGGAGTTCCCAGTACATTATCCTTTCCCCTGTGTAATTACCTTAACAATCTCCAGCTGTATTTATTCTCAGAAGGTTTACTCCCTGATATACAGCTGCCTACCCCGTTCGTAAGTGCAGGTCTTAAATAAGCTTTTTTCTCTGTTCCCTCACCACAATCCAGATTCTTTTGGGGAGTTACCAGTACAGTAACCATACCAGGAAGTACTTAATTTATTAAGCTACTGCTTTTCTTAATCTCAGTGGAGATAATTACTGATAAAAAGCTACCTACGCAGCATGTTCATGTCGTTCCTAAATGAGCTTTTATCTCTCTCCCCTCACCACAAATCAGATTCTTCTGAGGAGTTCCCAGTACATTATCCTTTCCCCTGTGTAATTACCTTAACAAGCTCCAGCTGTTTTTATTCTCAGAAGGTTTACTCCCTGATATACAGCTGCCTAACCCCTTCGTAAGTCCAGGTCCTAAATGAGCTTTTTTCTCTGTTCCCTCACCACAATCCAGATTCTTTTGGGGAGTTACCAGTACAGTAACCATACCAGGAAGTACTTAATTTATTAAGCTACTGCTTTTCTTAATCTCAGTGGAGATATTCACTGATAAACAGCTACCTACGCAGCATGTTCATGTCGTTCCTAAATGAGCTTTTATCTCTCTCCCCTCCCCACAAATCAGATTCTTCTGAGGAGTTCCCAGTATATTATCCTTTCCCCTGTGTAATTACCTTAACAAGCTCCAGCTGTTTTTATTCTCAGAAGGTTTACTCCCTGATATACAGCTGCCTAACCCCTTCGTAAGTCCAGGTCCTAAATGAGCTTTTTTCTCTGTTCCCTCACCACAATACAGATTCTTTTGGGGAGTTACCAGTACAGTAACCATACCAGGAAGTACTTAATTTATTAAGCTACTGCTTTTCTTAATCTCAGTGGAGATATTTACTGATAAACAGCTACCTACGCAGCATGTTCATGTCGTTCCTATGTGAGCTATTATCTCTCTCCCCTCACCACAAATAAGATTCTTCTGAGGAGTTCCCAGTACATTATCCTTTCCCTTGTGTAATTACCTTAACAAGCTCCAGCTGTTTTTATTCTCAGAAGGTTTACTCCCTGATATACAGCTGCCTACCCCCTTCGTAAGTGCAGGTCCTAAATGAGCTTTTTTCTCTGTTCCCTCACCACAATCCAGATTCTTTTGAGGAGTTACCAGTACAGTAAGCAAACCAGGAAGTACTTAATTTATTAAGCTACTGCTTTTCTTAATCTCAGTGGAGATATTTACTGATAAACAGCTACCTACGCAGCATGTTCATCTCGTTCTTAAATGAGCTTTTATCTCTCTCCCCTCACCACAAATCAGATTCTTCTGAGGAGTTCCCAGTACATTATCCTTTCCCCTGTTTAATTACCTTAACAAGCTCCAGCTGTTTTTATTCTCAGAAGGTTTACTCCCTGATATACAGCTGCCTACCCCCTTCGTAAGTGCAGGTCCTAAATGAGCTTTTTTCTCTGTTCCCTCACCACAATCCAGATTCTTTTGGGGAGTTACCAGTACAGTAACCATACCAGGAAGTACTTAATTTAGTAAGCTACTGCTTTTCTTAATCTCAGTGGAGATATTTACTGATAAACACCTACCTAAGCAGCATGATAATGGCGTTCCTAAATGAGCTTTTATCTCTCTCCCCTCACCACAAATCAGATTTTTCTGAGGAGTTCCCAGTACATTATCCTTTCCCCTGTGTAATTACCTTAACAAGCTCCACCCGTTTTTATTCTCAGAATGTTTACTCCCTGATATACAGCTGCCTACCCCCTTCGTAAGTGCAGGTCCTAAATGAGCTTTTTTCTCTGTTCCCTCACCACAATCCAGATTCTTTTGGGGAGTTACCAGTACAGTAACCATACCAGGAAGTACTTAGTTTATTAAGCTACTGCTTTTCTTAATCTCAGTGGAGATATTTACTGATAAAGAGCTACCTACGCAGCATGTTCACGTCGTTCCTAAATGAGCTTTTATCTCTCTCCCCTCACCACAAATCAGATTCTTCTGAGGAGTTCCCAGTACATTATCCTTTCCCATGTGTAATTACCTTAACAAGCTCCAGCTTTTTTTATTCTCAGAAGGTTTACTCCCTGATATAGAGCTGCCTACCCCCTTCGTAAGTGCAGGTCCTAAATGAGCTTTTTTCTCTGTTCCCTCACCACAATCCAGATTCTTTTGGGGAGTTACCAGTACAGTAACCATAACAGGAAGTACTTAATTTATTAAGCTACTACTTTTCTTAATTTCAATGGAGATATTTACTGATTAACAGCTACCTACGAAGCATTTTCTTGTCGTTCCTAAATGAGCTTTTATCTCTCTCCCCTCACCACAAATCAGATTCTTCTGAGGAGTTCCCAGTACATTATCCTTTCCCCTGTGTAATTACCTTAACAAGCTCCAGCTGTTTTTATTCTCAGAAGCGATACTCCCTGATATACAGCTGCCTACCCTCTTCGTAAGTGCAGGTCCTAAATGAGCTTTTTTCTCTGTTCCCTCACCACAATCCAGATTCTTTTGGGGAGTTACCATTACAGTATCCATACCAGGAAGTACTTAATTTAGTAAGCTACTGCTTTTCTTATTCTCAGTGGAGATATTTACTGATAAACAGCTACGTATGCAGCATGTTCATGTCCTTCCTAAGTGAGCTTTTATCTCTCTCCCCTCACCACAAATCAGATTCTTCTGAGGAGTTCCCAGTAAATTATCCTTCCCGTGTGTAATTACCTTAACAAGCTCCAGCTGTTTTTATTCTCAGAAGGTTTACTCCCTGATATAGACCTGCCTACCCCCTTCGTAAGTGCAGGTCCTAAATGAGCTTTTTTCTCTGTTCCCTCACCACAATCCAGATTCTTTTGGGGAGTTACCAGTACAGTAACCATACCAGGAAGTACTTAATTTATTAAGCTACTGCTTTTCTTAATCTCAGTGGGGATATTTACTGATAAACAGCTACCTACGCAGCATCTTCATGGCGTTCCTAAAGGAGCTTTTATCTCTCTCCCCTCACCACAAATCAGATTCTTCTGAGGAGTTCCCAGTACATTATCCTTTCCCCTGTGTAATTACCTTAACAAGCTCCAGCTGTTTTTATTCTCAGTAGGTTTACTACCTGATATACAGCTGCCTACCCCCTTCGTGAGTGCAGGTCCTAAATGAGCTTTTTTCTCTGTTCCCTCACCACAATCCAGATTCTTTTGGGGAGTTACCAGTACAGTAACCATACCAGGAAGTACTTAATTTATTAAGCTACTGCTTTTCTTAATCTCAGTGGAGATATTTACTGATAAACAGCTACCTACGCAGCATGTTCACGTCGTTCCTAAATGAGCTTTTATCTCTCTCCCCTCACCACAAATCAGATTCTTCTGAGGAGTTCCCAGTACATTATCCTTTCCCCTGTGTAATTACCTTAACAAGCTCCAGCTTTTTTTATTCTCAGAAGGTTTACTCCCTGATATAGAGCTGCCTACCCCCTTCGTAAGTGCAGGTCCTAAATGAGCTTTTTTCTCTGTTCCCTCACCACAATCCAGATTCTTTTGGGGAGTTACCAGTACAGTAACCATAACAGGAAGTACTTAATTTATTAAGCTACTGCTTTTCTTAATTTCAATGGAGATATTTACTGATAAACAGCTACCTACGAAGCATTTTCATGTCGTTCCTAAATGAGCTTTTATCTCTCTCCCCTCACCACAAATCAGATTCTTCTGAGGAGTTCCCAGTACATTATCCTTTCCCCTGTGTAATTACCTTAACAAGCTCCAGCTGTTTTTATTCTCAGAAGCGATACTCCCTGATATACAGCTGCCTACCCTCTTCGTAAGTGCAGGTCCTAAATGAGCTTTTTTCTCTGTTCCCTCACCACAATCCAGATTCTTTTGGGGAGTTACCAGTACAGTATCCATACCAGGAAGTACTTAATTTAGTAAGCTACTGCTTTTCTTATTCTCAGTGGAGATATTTACTGATAAACAGCTACGTATGCAGCATGTTCATGTCCTTCCTAAGTGAGCTTTTATCTCTCTCCCCTGACCACAAATCAGATTCTTCTGAGGAGTTCCCAGTAAATTATCCTTCCCGTGTGTAATTACCTTAACAAGCTCCAGCTGTTTTTATTCTCAGAAGGTTTACTCCCTGATATAGAGCTGCCTACCCCCTTCGTAAGTGCAGGTCCTAAATGAGCTTTTTCCTCTGTTCCCTCACCACAATCCAGATTCTTTTGGGGAGTTACCAGTACAGTAACCATACCAGGAAGTACTTAATTTATTAAGCTACTGCTTTTCTTAATCTCAGTGGAGATATTTACTGATAAACAGCTACCTAAGCAGCATGGTCATGGCGTTCCTAAATGAGCTTTTATTTCTCTCCCCTCACCACAAATCAGATTCTTCTGAGGAGTTCCCAGTACATTATCCTTTCCCCTGTGTAATTACCTTAACAAGCTCCAGCTGTTTTTATTCTCAGAAGTTTTACTCCCTGATATACAGCTGCCTACCCCCTTCGTAAGTGCAGGTCCTAAATGAGCTTTTTTCTCTGTTCCCTCACCACAATCCAGATTCTTTTGGGGAGTTACCAGTACAGTAACCATACCGGAAGTACTTAATTTATTAAGCTACTGCTTTTCTTAATCTCAGTGGAGATATTTACTGATAAACAGCTACCTACGCAGCATGTTCATGTCGTTCCTAAAGGAGCTTTTATCTCTCTCCCCTAACCACAATACGATTCTTCTGAGGAGTTCCCAGTACATTATCCTTTCCCCTGTGTAATTACCTTAACAAACTCCAGCTGTTTTTATTCTCAGAAGGTTTACTCCCTGATATACAGCTGCCTACCCCCTTCGTAAGTGCAGGTCCTAAATGAGCTTTTTTCTCTGTTCCCTCACCACAATCCAGATTCTTTGTTTTTTTGTTTTTTTTTTTTTGTTTTTTTTTTGGCCAGTCCCGGGCCTTGGACTCAGGACCTGAGCACTGTCCCTGGCTTCTTCCCGCTCAAGTCTAGCACTGTGCCACTTGAGCCACAGCGCCGCTTCTGGCCGTTTTCTGTATATGTGGTGCTGGGGAATCGAACCTACAGTCTCGTGTATCCGAGGCAGGCAATCTTGCCACTAGGCTATATCCCCAGCCCACAATCCAGATTCTTTTGGGGAGTTACCAGTACAGTAACCATACCAGGAAGTACTTAATTTATTAAGCTGCTGCTTTTCTTAATCTCAGTGGAGATATTTACTGATAAACAGCTACCTACGCAGCATGTTCATGTCGTTCCTAAATGAGCTTTTATCTCTCTCCCCTCACCACAAATCAGATTCTTCTGAGGAGTTCCCAGTATATTATCCTTTCCCCTGTGTAATTACCATAACAAGCTCCAGCTGTTTTTATTCTCAGAAAGTTTACTCCCGGATATACAGCTGCCTACCCCTTTCGTAAGTGCAGGTCCTAAATGAGCTTTTTTCTCTGTTCCCTCACCACAATCCAGATTCTTTTGTGGAGTTACCAGTACAGTAACCATACCAGGAAGTACTTAATTTATTAAGCTACTGCTTTTCTTAATCTCAGTGGAGATATTTACTGATAAACAGCTACCTACGCAGCATGTTCATGTCGTTCCTAAATGAGCTTTTATCTCTCTCCCCTCACCACAAATCAGATTCTTCTGAGGAGTTCCCAGTACATTATCCTTTCCCCTGTGTAATTACCTTAACAAGCTCCAGCTGTTTTTATTCTCAGAAGGTTTACTCCCTGATATACAGCTGCCTAACCCTTCGAAAGTGCAGGTCCTAAATGAGCTTTTTTCTCTGTTCCCTCACCACAATCCAGATTCTTTTGGGGAGTTACCAGTACAGTAACCATACCAGGAAGTACTTAATTTATTAAGCTACTGCTTTTCTTAATCTCAGTGGAGATATTTACTGATAAAGAGCTACCTACGCAGCATGTTCATCTCGTTCTTAAATGAGCTTTTATCTCTCTCCCCTCACCACAAATCAGATTCTTCTGAGGAGTTCCCAGTACATTATCCTTTCCCCTGTTTAATTACCTTAACAAGCTCCAGCTGTTTTTATTCTCAGAAGGTTTACTCCCTGATATACAGCTGCCTACCCCCTTCGTAAGTGCAGGTCCTAAATGAGCTTTTTTCTCTGTTCCCTCACCACAATCCAGATTCTTTTGGGGAGTTACCAGTACAGTAACCATACCAGGAAGTACTTAATTTAGTAAGCTACTGCTTTTCTTAATCTCAGTGGAGATATTTACTGATAAACACCTACCTAAGCAGCATGATAATGGCGTTCCTAAATGAGCTTTTATCTCTCTCCCCTCACCACAAATCAGATTTTTCTGAGGAGTTCCCAGTACATTATCCTTTCCCCTGTGTAATTACCTTAACAAGCTCCACCCGTTTTTATTCTCAGAATGTTTACTCCCTGATATACAGCTGCCTACCCCCTTCGTAAGTGCAGGTCCTAAATGAGCTTTTTTCTCTGTTCCCTCACCACAATCCAGATTCTTTTGGGGAGTTACCAGTACAGTAACCATACCAGGAAGTACTTAGTTTATTAAGCTACTGCTTTTCTTAATCTCAGTGGAGATATTTACTGATAAAGAGCTACCTACGCAGCATGTTCACGTCGTTCCTAAATGAGCTTTTATCTCTCTCCCCTCACCACAAATCAGATTCTTCTGAGGAGTTCCCAGTACATTATCCTTTCCCATGTGTAATTACCTTAACAAGCTCCAGCTTTTTTTATTCTCAGAAGGTTTACTCCCTGATATAGAGCTGCCTACCCCCTTCGTAAGTGCAGGTCCTAAATGAGCTTTTTTCTCTGTTCCCTCACCACAATCCAGATTCTTTTGGGGAGTTACCAGTACAGTAACCATAACAGGAAGTACTTAATTTATTAAGCTACTACTTTTCTTAATTTCAATGGAGATATTTACTGATTAACAGCTACCTACGAAGCATTTTCTTGTCGTTCCTAAATGAGCTTTTATCTCTCTCCCCTCACCACAAATCAGATTCTTCTGAGGAGTTCCCAGTACATTATCCTTTCCCCTGTGTAATTACCTTAACAAGCTCCAGCTGTTTTTATTCTCAGAAGCGATACTCCCTGATATACAGCTGCCTACCCTCTTCGTAAGTGCAGGTCCTAAATGAGCTTTTTTCTCTGTTCCCTCACCACAATCCAGATTCTTTTGGGGAGTTACCATTACAGTATCCATACCAGGAAGTACTTAATTTAGTAAGCTACTGCTTTTCTTATTCTCAGTGGAGATATTTACTGATAAACAGCTACGTATGCAGCATGTTCATGTCCTTCCTAAGTGAGCTTTTATCTCTCTCCCCTCACCACAAATCAGATTCTTCTGAGGAGTTCCCAGTAAATTATCCTTCCCGTGTGTAATTACCTTAACAAGCTCCAGCTGTTTTTATTCTCAGAAGGTTTACTCCCTGATATAGACCTGCCTACCCCCTTCGTAAGTGCAGGTCCTAAATGAGCTTTTTTCTCTGTTCCCTCACCACAATCCAGATTCTTTTGGGGAGTTACCAGTACAGTAACCATACCAGGAAGTACTTAATTTATTAAGCTACTGCTTTTCTTAATCTCAGTGGGGATATTTACTGATAAACAGCTACCTACGCAGCATCTTCATGGCGTTCCTAAAGGAGCTTTTATCTCTCTCCCCTCACCACAAATCAGATTCTTCTGAGGAGTTCCCAGTACATTATCCTTTCCCCTGTGTAATTACCTTAACAAGCTCCAGCTGTTTTTATTCTCAGTAGGTTTACTACCTGATATACAGCTGCCTACCCCCTTCGTGAGTGCAGGTCCTAAATGAGCTTTTTTCTCTGTTCCCTCACCACAATCCAGATTCTTTTGGGGAGTTACCAGTACAGTAACCATACCAGGAAGTACTTAATTTATTAAGCTACTGCTTTTCTTAATCTCAGTGGAGATATTTACTGATAAACAGCTACCTACGCAGCATGTTCACGTCGTTCCTAAATGAGCTTTTATCTCTCTCCCCTCACCACAAATCAGATTCTTCTGAGGAGTTCCCAGTACATTATCCTTTCCCCTGTGTAATTACCTTAACAAGCTCCAGCTTTTTTTATTCTCAGAAGGTTTACTCCCTGATATAGAGCTGCCTACCCCCTTCGTAAGTGCAGGTCCTAAATGAGCTTTTTTCTCTGTTCCCTCACCACAATCCAGATTCTTTTGGGGAGTTACCAGTACAGTAACCATACCAGGAAGTACTTAATTTATTAAGCTACTGCTTTTCTTAATTTCAATGGAGATATTTACTGATAAACAGCTACCTACGAAGCATTTTCATGTCGTTCCTAAATGAGCTTTTATCTCTCTCCCCTCACCACAAATCAGATTCTTCTGAGGAGTTCCCAGTACATTATCCTTTCCCCTGTGTAATTACCTTAACAAGCTCCAGCTGTTTTTATTCTCAGAAGCGATACTCCCTGATATACAGCTGCCTACCCTCTTCGTAAGTGCAGGTCCTAAATGAGCTTTTTTCTCTGTTCCCTCACCACAATCCAGATTCTTTTGGGGAGTTACCAGTACAGTATCCATACCAGGAAGTACTTAATTTAGTAAGCTACTGCTTTTCTTATTCTCAGTGGAGATATTTACTGATAAACAGCTACGTATGCAGCATGTTCATGTCCTTCCTAAGTGAGCTTTTATCTCTCTCCCCTGACCACAAATCAGATTCTTCTGAGGAGTTCCCAGTAAATTATCCTTCCCGTGTGTAATTACCTTAACAAGCTCCAGCTGTTTTTATTCTCAGAAGGTTTACTCCCTGATATAGAGCTGCCTACCCCCTTCGTAAGTGCAGGTCCTAAATGAGCTTTTTCCTCTGTTCCCTCACCACAATCCAGATTCTTTTGGGGAGTTACCAGTACAGTAACCATACCAGGAAGTACTTAATTTATTAAGCTACTGCTTTTCTTAATCTCAGTGGAGATATTTACTGATAAACAGCTACCTAAGCAGCATGGTCATGGCGTTCCTAAATGAGCTTTTATTTCTCTCCCCTCACCACAAATCAGATTCTTCTGAGGAGTTCCCAGTACATTATCCTTTCCCCTGTGTAATTACCTTAACAAGCTCCAGCTGTTTTTATTCTCAGAAGTTTTACTCCCTGATATACAGCTGCCTACCCCCTTCGTAAGTGCAGGTCCTAAATGAGCTTTTTTCTCTGTTCCCTCACCACAATCCAGATTCTTTTGGGGAGTTACCAGTACAGTAACCATACCGGAAGTACTTAATTTATTAAGCTACTGCTTTTCTTAATCTCAGTGGAGATATTTACTGATAAACAGCTACCTACGCAGCATGTTCATGTCGTTCCTAAAGGAGCTTTTATCTCTCTCCCCTAACCACAATACGATTCTTCTGAGGAGTTCCCAGTACATTATCCTTTCCCCTGTGTAATTACCTTAACAAACTCCAGCTGTTTTTATTCTCAGAAGGTTTACTCCCTGATATACAGCTGCCTACCCCCTTCGTAAGTGCAGGTCCTAAATGAGCTTTTTTCTCTGTTCCCTCACCACAATCCAGATTCTTTGTTTTTTTGTTTTTTTTTTTTTTTGTTTTTTTTTTGGCCAGTCCCGGGCCTTGGACTCAGGACCTGAGCACTGTCCCTGGCTTCTTCCCGCTCAAGTCTAGCACTGTGCCACTTGAGCCACAGCGCCGCTTCTGGCCGTTTTCTGTATATGTGGTGCTGGGGAATCGAACCTACAGTCTCGTGTATCCGAGGCAGGCAATCTTGCCACTAGGCTATATCCCCAGCCCACAATCCAGATTCTTTTGGGGAGTTACCAGTACAGTAACCATACCAGGAAGTACTTAATTTATTAAGCTGCTGCTTTTCTTAATCTCAGTGGAGATATTTACTGATAAACAGCTACCTACGCAGCATGTTCATGTCGTTCATAAATGAGCTTTTATCTCTCTCCCCTCACCACAAATCAGATTCTTCTGAGGAGTTCCCAGTATATTATCCTTTCCCCTGTGTAATTACCATAACAAGCTCCAGCTGTTTTTATTCTCAGAAAGTTTACTCCCGGATATACAGCTGCCTACCCCTTTCGTAAGTGCAGGTCCTAAATGAGCTTTTTTCTCTGTTCCCTCACCACAATCCAGATTCTTTTGTGGAGTTACCAGTACAGTAACCATACCAGGAAGTACTTAATTTATTAAGCTACTGCTTTTCTTAATCTCAGTGGAGATATTTACTGATAAACAGCTACCTACGCAGCATGTTCATGTCGTTCCTAAATGAGCTTTTATCTCTCTCCCCTCACCACAAATCAGATTCTTCTGAGGAGTTCCCAGTACATTATCCTTTCCCCTGTGTAATTACCTTAACAAGCTCCAGCTGTTTTTATTCTCAGAAGGTTTACTCCCTGATATACAGCTGCCTAACCCTTCGTAAGTGCAGGTCCTAAATGAGCTTTTTTCTCTGTTCCCTCACCACAATCCAGATTCTTTTGGGGAGTTACCAGTACAGTAACCATACCAGGAAGTACTTAATTTATTAAGCTACTGCTTTTCTTAATCTCAGTGGAGATATTTACTGATAAACAGCTACCTAATCAGCATGGTCATGGCGTTAGTAAATGAGCTTTTATCTCTCTCCCCTCACCACAAATCAGATTCTTCTGAGGAATTCCCAGTGCATTATCCTTTCCCCTGTGTAATTACCTTAACAAGCTCCAGCTGTTTTTATTCTCAGAAGGTTTACTCCCTGATATACAGCTGCCTACCCCCTTCGTAAGTGCAGGTCCTAAATGGGCTTTTTTCTCTGTTCCCTCACCACAATCCAGATTCTTTTGGGGAGTTACCAGTACAGTATCCATACCAGGAAGTACTTAATTTATTAAGCTACTGCTTTTCTTATTCTCAGTGGAGATATTTACTGATAAACAGCTACATATGCAGCATGTTCATGTCGTTCCTAAATGTGCTTTTATCCCTCTCCCCTCACCACAAATCAGATTCTTCTGAGGAGTTCCCAGTACATTATCCTTTCCCCTGTGTAATTACCTTAACAAGCTCCAGCTGTTTTTATTCTCAGAAGGTTTACTCCCTGATATACAGCTGCCTACCCCCTTCGTAAGTGCAGGTCCTAAATGAGAGTTTTTCTCTGTTCCCTCACCACAATCCAGATTCTTTTGGGGAGTTACCAGTACAGTAACCATACCAGGAAGTACTTAATTTATTAAGCTACTGCTTTTCTTAATCTCAGTGGAGATATTTAGTAATAAACAGCGACCTAGGCAGCATGTTCATGTCGTTCTTAAATGAGCTTTTATCTCTCTCCCCTCACCACAAACCAGATTCTTCTGAGGAGTTCCCAGTACATTATCCTTTCCCCTGTGTAATTACCTTAACAAGCTCCAGCTTTTTTTATTCTCAGAAGGTTTACTCCCTGATATACAGCTGCCTACCACCATCGTAAGTGCAGGTCCTAAATGAGCTTTTATCTCTTTTCCCTCACCACAATCCAGATTCTTTTGGGGAATTACCAGTACAGTAAACATACCAGGACGTACTTCATTTTTTAAGCTACTGCTTTTCTTAATCTCAGTGGAGATATTTACTGATAAACAGCTACCTACGCAGAATGTTCATGTCGTTTCTAAATGAGCTTTTATCTCTCTCCCCTCACCACAAATCAGATTCTTCTGAGGAGTTCCCAGTACATTATCCTTTCCCCTGTGTAATTACCTTAACAATCTCCAGCTGTATTTATTCTCAGAAGGTTTACTCCCTGATATACAGCTGCCTACCCCGTTCGTAAGTGCAGGTCATAAATAAGCTTTTTTCTCTGTTCCCTCACCACAATCCAGATTCTTTTGGGGAGTTACCAGTACAGTAACCATACCAGGAAGTACTTAATTTATTAAGCTACTGCTTTTCTTAATCTCAGTGGAGATAATTACTGATAAAAAGCTACCTACGCAGCATGTTCATGTCGTTCCTAAATGAGCCTTTATCTCTCTCCCCTCACCACAAATCAGATTCTTCTGAGGAGTTCCCAGTACATTATCCTTTCCCCTGTGTAATTACCTTAACAAGCTCCAGCTGTTTTTATTCTCAGAAGGTTTACTCCCTGATATACAGCTGCTTACCCCCTTCGTAAGTGCAGGTCCTAAATGAGCTTTTTTCTCTGTTCCCTCACCACAATCCAGATTCTTTTGGGGAGTTACCAGTACAGTAACCAAACCAGGAAGTACTTTATTTATTAAGCTACTGCTTTTCTTAATCTCAGTGGAGATATTTACTGATAAACAGCTATGTATGCAGCATGTTCATGTCCTTCCTAAATGAGCTTTTGTCTCTCTCCCCTCACCACAAATCAGATTCTTCTGAGGAGTTCCCAGTAAATTATCCTTCCCCTGTGTAATTACCTTAACAAGCTCCAGCTGTTTTTATTCTCAGAAGCTTTACTCCCAGATATACAGCTGCCTACCCCCTTCGTAAGTGCAGGTCCTAAATGAGCTTTTTTCTCTGTTCCCTCACCACAATCCAAATTCTTTTGGGGAGTTACCAGTACAGTAACCCTACCAGGAAGTACTTCATTTATTAAGCTACTGCTTTTCTTAATCTCAGTGGAGATATTTACTGATAAACAGCTACCTAAGCAGCATGATAATGGCGTTCCTAAATGAGCTTTTATCTCTCTCCCCTCACCACAAATCAGATTCTTCTGAGGAGTTCCCAGTACATTAGCCTTTCCCCTGTGTAATTACCTTAACAAGCTCCACCCGTTTTTATTCTCAGAAGGTTTACTCCCTGATATACAGCTGCCTACCCCCTTCGTAAGTGCAGGTCCTACATGAGCTTTTTTCTCTGTTCCCTCACCACGATCCAGATTCTTTTGGGGAGTTACCAGTAAAGTAACCATACCAGGAAGTACTTAATTTATTAAGCTACTGCTTTTCTTAATCTCAGTGGAGATATTTACTGATAAACAGCTGCCTAGGCAGCATGTTCATGTCGTTCCTAAATGAGCTTTTATCTCTCTCCTCTCACCACAAATCAGATTCTTCTGAGGAATTCCCAGTACATTATCCTTTCCCCTGTGTAATTACCTTAACAAGCTCCAGCTGTTTTTATTCTCAGAAGGTTTACTCCCTGATATACAACTGCCTAACCCATTCGTAAGTGCACGTCCTAAATGAGATTTTTTCTCTGTTCCCTCACCACAATCCAGATTCTTTTGGGGAGTTACCAGTACAGTAACCATACCAGGAAGTAATTAATTTATTAAGCTACTGCTTTTCTTAATCTCAGTGGAGATATTTACTGATAAACAGCTACCTACGCAGCATGTTCATGTCTTTCCTAAATGAGCTTTTATCTCTCTCCCCTCACCACAAATCAGAAACTTCTGAGGAGTTCCCAGTACATTATCCTTTCCCCTGTCTAATTACCTTATCAAGCTCCAGCTGTTTTTATTCTCAGAAGTTTTACTCCCTGATATACAGCTGCCTACCCGCTTCGTAAGTGCAGGTTCTAAATGAGCTTTTTTCTCTGTTCCCTCACCACAATCCAGATTCTTTTGGGGAGTTACCAGTACAGTAACCATACCAGGAAGTACTTAATTTATTAAGCTACAGCTTTTCTTAATCTCAGTGGAGATATTTACTGACAAACAGCTACATACGCAGCACGTACATGTTGTTCCTAAATGAGCTTTTATCTCTCTCCCCTCACCCCAAATCACATTCTTCTGAGGAGTTCCCAGTACATTATCCTTTCCCCTGTGTAATTACCTTTATTAGCTCCAGCTGTTTTTATTCTCAGAAGTTTTACTCCCTGATATACAACTGCCTACCCCCTCCGTAAGTGCAGGTCCTAAATGAGCTTTTTTCTCTGTTCCCTCACCACAATCCAGATTCTTTTGGGGAGTTACCAGTATAGTAACCATACCAGGAAGTACTTAATTTATTAAGCTACTGCTTTTCTTAATCTCAGTGGAGATATTTACTGATAAACAGCTACCTACACAGCATGTTCATGTCGTTCCTAAATGAGCTTTTATCTCTCTCCCCTCACCACAAATCAGATTCTTCTGAGGAGTTCCCAGTACATTATCCTTTCCCCTGTGTAATTCCCATAACAAGCTCCAGCTGTTTTTATTCTCAGAAGGTTTACTCCCTGATATACAGCTGCCTAACCCTTCGTAAGTGCAGGTCCTAAATGAGCTGTTTTCTCTGTTCCCTCACCACAATCCAGATTCTTTTGGGGAGTTACCAGTACAGTAACCATACCAGGAAGTACTTAATTTATTAAGCTACTGCTTTTCTTAATCTCAGTGGAGATATTTACTGATAAACAGCTACCTAATCAGCATGGTCATGGCGTTACTAAATGAGCTTTTATCTCTCTCCCCTCACCACAAATCAGATTCTTCTGAGGAATTCCCAGTGCATTATCCTTTCCCCTGTGTAATTACCTTAACAAGCTCCAGCTGTTTTTATTCTCAGAAGGTTTACTCCCTGATATACAGCTGCCTAACCCCTTCGTAAGTGCAGGTCCTAAATGGGCTTTTTTCTCTGTTCCCTCACCACAATCCAGATTCTTTTGGGGAGTTACCAGTACAGTATCCATACCAGGAAGTACTTAATTTATTAAGCTACTGCTTTTCTTATTCTCAGTGGAGATATTTACTGATAAACAGCTACGTATGCAGCATGTTCATGTCGTTCCTAAATGTGCTTTTATCCCTCTCCCCTCACCACAAATCAGATTCTTCTGAGGAGTTCCCAGTACATTATCCTTTCCCCTGTGTAATTACCTTAACAAGCTCCAGCTGTTTTTATTCTCAGAAGGTTTACTCCCTGATATACAGCTGCCTACCCCCTTCGTAAGTGCAGGTCCTAAATGAGAGTTTTTCTCTGTTCCCTCACCACAATCCAGATTCTTTTGGGGAGTTACCAGTACAGTAACCATACCAGGAAGTACTTAATTTATTAAGCTACTGCTTTTCTTAATCTCAGTGGAGATATTTACTAATAAACATCGACCTAGGCAGCATGTTCATATCGTTCTTAAATGAACTTTTATCTCTCTCCCCTCACCACAAACCAGATTCTTCTGAGGAGTTCCCAGTACATTATCCTTTCCCCTGTGTAATTACCTTAACAAGCTCCAGCTTTTTTTATTCTCAGAAGGTTTACTCCCTGATATACAGCTGCCTACCCCCATCGTAAGTGCAGGTCCTAAATGAGCTTTTATCTCTTTTCCCTCACCACAATCCAGATTCTTTTGGGGAATTACCAGTACAGTAAACATACCAGGACGTACTTCATTTTTTAAGCTACTGCTTTTCTTTATCTCAGTGGAGATATTTACTGATAAACAGCTACCTACGCAGAATGTTCATGTCGTTCCTAAATGAGCTTTTATCTCTCTCCCCTCACCACAAATCAGATTCTTCTGAGGAGTTCCCAGTACATTATCCTTTCCCCTGTGTAATTACCTTAACAATCTCCAGCTGTATTTATTCTCAGAAGGTTTACTCCCTGATATACAGCTGCCTACCCCGTTCGTAAGTGCAGGTCATAAATAAGCTTTTTTCTCTGTTCCCTCACCACAATCCAGATTCTTTTGGGCGAAGTTACCCAGTACAGTAACCATACCAGGAAGTACTTAATTTATTAAGCTACTGCTTTTCTTAATCTCAGTGGAGATAATTACTGATAAAAAGCTACCTACGCAGCATGTTCATGTCGTTCCTAAATGAGCCTTTATCTCTCTCCCCTCACCACAAATCAGATTCTTCTGAGGAGTTCCCAGTACATTATCCTTTCCCCTGTGTAATTACCTTAACAAGCTCCAGCTGTTTTTATTCTCAGAAGGTTTACTCCCTGATATACAGCTGCTTACCCCCTTCGTAAGTGCAGGTCCTAAATGAGCTTTTTTCTCTGTTCCCTCACCACAATCCAGATTCTTTTGGGGAGTTACCAGTACAGTAACCAAACCAGGAAGTACTTTATTTATTAAGCTACTGCTTTTCTTAATCTCAGTGGAGATATTTACTGATTAACAGCTATGTATGCAGCATGTTCATGTCCTTCCTAAATGAGCTTTTGTCTCTCTCCCCTCACCACAAATCAGATTCTTCTGAGGAGTTCCCAGTAAATTATCCTTCCCCTTTGTAATTACCTTAACAAGCTCCAGCTGTTTTTATTCTCAGAGGTTTACTCCCAGATATACAGCTGCCTACCCCCTTCGTAAGTGCAGGTCCTAAATGAGCTTTTTTCTCTGTTCCCTCACCACAATCCAAATTCTTTTGGGGAGTTACCAGTACAGTAACCCTACCAGGAAGTACTTCATTTATTAAGCTACTGCTTCTCTTAATCTCAGTGGAGATATTTACTGATAAACAGCTACCTAAGCAGCATGATAATGGCGTTCCTAAATGAGCTTATATCTCTCTCCCCCTCACCACAAATCAGATTCTTCTGAGGAGTTCCCAGTACATTAGCCTTTCCCCTGTGTAATTACCTTAACAAGCTCCACCCGTTTTTATTCTCAGAAGGTTTACTCCCTGATATACAGCTGCCTACCCCCTTCGTAAGTGCAGGTCCTACATGAGCTTTTTTCTCTGTTCCCTCACCACGATCCAGATTCTTTTGGGGAGTTACCAGTAAAGTAACCATACCAGGAAGTACTTAATTTATTAAGCTACTGCTTTTCTTAATCTCAGTGGAGATATTTACTGATAAACAGCTGCCTAGGCAGCATGTTCATGTCGTTCCTAAATGAGCTTTTATCTCTCTCCTCTCACCACAAATCAGATTCTTCTGAGGAATTCCCAGTACATTATCCTTTCCCCTGTGTAATTACCTTAACAAGCTCCAGCTGTTTTTATTCTCAGAAGGTTTACTCCCTGATATACAACTGCCTAACCCATTCGTAAGTGCACGTCCTAAATGAGATTTTTTCTCTGTTCC
>NW_025956822.1:0-48746 GCF_023159225.1 Perognathus longimembris pacificus | reverse complement strand
GTAGGTAGCTGTTTATCAGTTAATATCTCCACTGAGATTAAGAAAAGCAGTAGCTTAATAAATTAAGTACTTCCTGGTATGGTTACTGTACTGGCAACTCCCAAAAAGAATCTGGATTGTGGTGAGGGAACAGCGAAAAAAGCTCATTTAGGACATGCACTTACGAAGGGGGTAGGCAGCTGTATATCAGGGAGTATCGCTTCTGAGAATAAAAACAGCTGGAGCTTGTTAAGGTAATTACACAGGGGAAAGGATAATGTACGGGAACTCCTCAGAAGAATCTGATTTGTGGTGAGTGTAGAGAGATAAATGCTCATTTAGGAACGACATGAACATGCTGCATACGTAGCTGTTTATCAGTAAATATCTCCACTGAGATTAAGAAAAGCAGTAGCTTAATAAATTAAGTACTTCCTGTTATGGATACTGTACTGGTAACTCCCCAAAAGAATCTGGATTGTGGTGAGGGAACAGAGAAAAAATCTCATATAGGGACCTGCACTTACGAAGGGGGTAGGCAGCTGTATATCAGGGAGTAAACCTTCAGAGAATAAAAACAGCTGGAGCTTGTTAAGGTAATTACACAGGGGAAAGGATAATGTACTGGGAACTCCTCAGAAGAATCTGATTTGTGGTGAGGGGAGAGAGATAAAAGCTCATTTAGGAACGACATGAACATGCTGCATACGTAGCTGTTTATCAGTAAATATCTCCACTGAGATTAAGAAAAGCAGTAGCTTAATAAATTAAGTACTTCCTGCTATGGATACTGTACTGGTAACTCCCCAAAAGAATCTGGATTGTGGTGAGGGAAAAGAGAAAAAAGCTCATTTAGGACCTGCACTACGAGGGGGGTAGGCAGCTGTATATCAGGGAGTAAACCTTCTGTGAATAAAAACAGCTGGAGCTTGTTAAGGTAATTACACAGGGGAAAGGATAATGTACTGGGTACCCCTCAGAAGAATCTGATTTGTGGTGAGGGGAGAGAGATAAAAGCTCATTTAGGAACGACATGAACATGTTGCTTAGGTAGCTGTTTATCAGTAAATATCTCCACTGAGAATAAGAAAAGCAGTAGCTTAATAAATTAAGTACTTCCTGGTATGGTTACTGTACTGGTAACTCCCCCAAAGAATCTGGATTGTGGTGAGGGAACAGAGAAAAAAGCTCATTAGGACCTGCTCTTACGAAGGGGGTAGGCAGCTGTATATCAGGGAGTAAACTTTCTGAGAATAGAAACAGCTGGAGCTTGTTAAGGTAATTACACAGGGGAAGGATACTGTACTGGGAACTCCTCAGAAGAATCTGATTTGTGGTGAGGGGAGAGAGATAAAACTCATTTAGGAACGACATGAACATGCTGCGTAGGTAGCTGTTTATCAGTAAATATCTCCACTGAGATTAAGAAAAGCAGTAGCTTGATAAATTTAGTACTTCCTGGTATGGTTACTGTACTGGTAACTCCCCAAAAGAATCTGGATTGTGGTGAGGGAACAGAGAAAAAAGCTCATTTAGGACCTGCACTTACGAAGGGGGTAGGCAGCTGTATATCAGGGAGTAAACCTTCTGAGAATAAAAACAGCTGGAGCTTGTTAAGGTAATTACACAGGGGAAAGGATAATGTACTGGGTACTCCTCAGAAGAATCTGATTTGTGGTGAGGGGAGAGAGACAAAAGCTCATTTAGGAACGACATGAACATGCTGCTTAGGTAGCTGTTTATCAGTAAATATCTCCACTGAGATTAAGAAAAGCAGTAGCTTAATAAATTAAGTACTTCCTGGTATGGTTACTGTACTGGTAACTCCCCCAAAGAATCTGGATTGTGGTGAGGGAACAGAGAAAAAAGCTCATTTAGGACCTGCACTTACGAAGGGGGTAGGCAGCTGTATATCAGGGAGTCAACCTTCTGAGAATAAAAACAGCTGGAGCTTGCTAAGGTAATTACACAGGGGAAAGGATAATGTACCGGGATCTCCTCAGAAGAATCTGATCTGTGGTGAGGGGAGAGAGATTAAACTCATTTAGGAACGACATGAACATGCTGCATACGTATCTGTTTATCAGTAAATATCTCCACTGAGAATAAGAAAAGCAGTAAGTTAATAAATTAAGTAATTCCTGGTATGGATACTGTACTGGTAACTCCCCAAAAGAATCTGGATTGGGGTGAGGGAACAGAGAAAAAAGGTCATTTAGGACCTGCACTTACGAAGGGGGTAGGCAGCTGTATATCAGGGAGTAAACCTTCTGAGAATAAAAACAGCTGGAGCTTGTTAAGGTAATTACACAGGGGAAAGGATAATGTACTGGCAACTCTCCGAAGAATCTGATTTGTGGTGAGGGGAGAGAGATAAAAGCTCATTTAGGAACGACATGAACATGCTGCGTAGGTAGCTGTTTATCAGTAAATATCTCCACTGAGATTAAGAAAAGCAGTAGCTTAATAAATTAAGTACTTCCTGGTATGGTTACTGTACTGGTCACTCCCAAAAGAATCTGGATTGTGGTGAGGCAACAGAGAAAAAAGCTCATTTAGGACCTGCACTTACGAAGGGGGTAGGCAGCTGTATATCAGGGAGTAAACCTTCTGAGAATAAAAACAGCTGGAGCTTGTTAAGGTAATTACACAGGGGAAAGGATAATGTACTGGGAAGTCCTCAGAAGAATCTGATTTGTGGTGAGGGGAGAGAGATAAAAGCTCATTTGAG
Source organism: Perognathus longimembris pacificus (assembly GCF_023159225.1). Classification (NCBI taxonomy): domain Eukaryota; kingdom Metazoa; phylum Chordata; class Mammalia; order Rodentia; family Heteromyidae; genus Perognathus; species Perognathus longimembris. Next base: position 46,036 of record NW_025956822.1, on the reverse strand, counting down.
AACGACATGAACATGCTGCGTACGTAGTTGTTTATCAGTAAATATCTCCACTGAGATTAAGAAAAGCAGTAGCTTAATAAATTAAGTACTTCCTGGTATGGTAACTGTACTGGTAACTCCGCAAAAGAATCTGGATTGTGGTGAGCGAACAGAGAATAATGCTCATTTACGACCTGCACTTACGAAGGGGGTAGGGAGCTGTATATCAGGGAGTAAACCTTCTGAGAATAAAAACAGCTGGAGCTTGTTAAGGTAATTACACAGGGGAAAGGATAATGTACTGGGAACTCCTCAGAAGAATCTGATTTGTGGTGAGGGAACAGAGAAATAAGCTCATTTAGGACCTGCACTTACGAAGGGGGTAGGCAGCTGTATATCAGGGAGTAAACCTTCTGAGAATAAAAACAGCTGGAGCTTGTTAAGGTAAGTACACAGGGGAAAGGATAATGTACTGGGAACTCCTCAGAAGAATCTGATTTGTGGTGAGGGGAGTGAGATAAAAGCTCATTTAGGAACGACATGAACATGCTGCGTAGGTCCTGTTTATCAGTAAATATCTCCACTGAGATTAAGAAAAGCAGTAGCTTAATAAATTAAGTACTTCCTGGTATGGTTACTGTACTGGTAACTCCCCAAAAGAATCTGGATTGTGGTGTGGGAACAGAGAAAAAAGCTCATTTAGGACCTGCACTTACGAAGTGGGTAGGCAGCTGTATATCAGGGAGTAAACCTTCTGAGAATAAAAACAGCTGGAGCTTGTTAAGGTAATTACACAGGGGAAAGGATAATGTACTGGCAACTCCTCCGAAGAATCTGATTTGTGGTGAGGGGAGAGAGATAAAAGCTCATTTAGGAACGACATGAACATGCTGCGTAGGTAGCTGTTTATCAGTAAATATCTCCACTGAGATTAAGAAAAGCAGTAGCTTAATAAATTAAGTACTTCTGGTATGGTTACTGTACTGGTCACTCCCCAAAAGAATCTGGATTGTGGTGAGGCAACAGAGAAAAAAGCTCATTTAGGACCTGCACTTACGAAGGGGGTAGGCAGCTGTATATCAGGGAGTAAACCTTCTGAGAATAAAAACAGCTGGAGCTTGTTAAGGTAATTACACAGGGGAAAGGATAATGTACTGGGAAGTCCTCAGAAGAATCTGATTTGTGGTGAGGGGAGAGAGATAAAAGCTCATTTGAGAACGACATGAACATGCTGCGTACGTAGTTGTTTATCAGTAAATATCTCCACTGAGATTAAGAAAAGCAGTAGCTTAATAAATTAAGTACTTCCTGGTATGGTAACTGTACTGGTAACTCCGCAAAAGAATCTGGATTGTGGTGAGCGAACAGAGAATAATGCTCATTTACGGACCTGCACTTACGAAGGGGGTAGGGAGCTGTATATCAGGGAGTAAACCTTCTGAGAATAAAAACAGCTGGAGCTTGTTAAGGTAATTACACAGGGAAAAGGATAATGTACTGGGAACTCCTCAGAAGAATCTGATTTGTGGTGAGGGAACAGAGAAATAAGCTCATTTAGGACCTGCACTTACGAAGGGGGTAGGCAGCTGTATATCTGGGAGTAAACCTTCTGAGAATAAAAACAGCTGGGGCTTGTTAAGGTAAGTACACAGGGGAAAGGATAATGTACTGGGAACTCCTCAGAAGAATCTGATTTGTGGTGAGGGGAGAGAGATAAAAGCTCATTTAGGAACGACATGAACATGCTGCGTAGGTCCTGTTTATCAGTAACTATCTCCACTGAGATTAAGAAAAGCAGTAGCTTAATAAATTAAGTACTTCCTGGTATGGTTACTGTACTGGTAACTCCCCAAAAGAATCTGGATTGTGGTGTGGGAACAGAGAAAAAAGCTCATTTAGGACCTGCACTTACGAAGTGGGTAGGCAGCTGTATATCAGGGAGTAAACCTTCTGAGAATAAAAACAGCTGGAGCTTGTTAAGGTAATTACACAGGGGAAAGGATAATGTACTGGCAACTCCTCCGAAGAATCTGATTTGTGGTGAGGGGAGAGAGATAAAAGCTCATTTAGGAACGACATGAACATGCTGCGTAGGTAGCTGTTTATCAGTAAATATCTCCACTGAGATTAAGAAAAGCAGTAGCTTAATAAATTAAGTACTTCCTGGTATGGTTACTGTACTGGTCACTCCCCAAAAGAATCTGGATTGTGGTGAGGCAACAGAGAAAAAAGCTCATTTAGGACCTGCACTTACGAAGGGGGTAGGCAGCTGTATATCAGGGAGTAAACCTTCTGAGAATAAAAACAGCTGGAGCTTGTTAAGGTAATTACACAGGGGAAAGGATAATGTACTGGGAAGTCCTCAGAAGAATCTGATTTGTGGTGAGGGGAGAGAGATAAAAGCTCATTTGAGAACGACATGAACATGCTGCGTACGTAGTTGTTTATCAGTAAATATCTCCACTGAGATTAAGAAAAGCAGTAGCTTAATAAATTAAGTACTTCCTGGTATGGTAACTGTACTGGTAACTCCGCAAAAGAATCTGGATTGTGGTGAGCGAACAGAGAATAATGCTCATTTACGACCTGCACTTACGAAGGGGGTAGGGAGCTGTATATCAGGGAGTAAACCTTCTGAGAATAAAAACAGCTGGAGCTTGTTAAGGTAATTACACAGGGGAAAGGATAATGTACTGGGAACTCCTCAGAAGAATCTGATTTGTGGTGAGGGAACAGAGAAATAAGCTCATTTAGGACCTGCACTTACGAAGGGGGTAGGCAGCTGTATATCTGGGAGTAAACCTTCTGAGAATAAAAACAGCTGGGGCTTGTTAAGGTAAGTACACAGGGGAAAGGATAATGTACTGGGAACTCCTCAGAAGAATCTGATTTGTGGTGAGGGGAGAGAGATAAAAGCTCATTTAGGAACGACATGAACATGCTGCGTAGGTCCTGTTTATCAGTAAATATCTCCACTGAGATTAAGAAAAGCAGTAGCTTAATAAATTAAGTACTTCCTGGTATGGTTACTGTACTTGTAACTCCCCAAAAGAATCAGGATTGTGTCGAGGGAACAGAGAAAAAAGCTCACTTAGGACCTGCACTTACGAAGGGGGTAGGCAGCTGTATATCAGGGAGTAAACCTTCTGAGAATAAAAACAGCTGGAGCTTGTTAAGGTAATTACACAGGGGAAAGGATAATGTACGGGGAACTCCTCAGAAGAATCTGATTTGTGGTGAAGGGAGAGAGATAAAAGCTCATTTAGGAACGACATGAACATGCTTCGTAGGTAGCTGTTTATCAGTAAATATCTCCACTGAGATTAAGAAAAGCAGTAGCTTAATAAATTAAGTACTTCCTTGTATGGTTACTGTACTGGTAACTCCCCAAAAGAATCTGGATTGTGGTGAGGGAACAGAGTAAAAAGCTCATTTAGGACCTGCACTTACGAAGGGGTAGGCAGCTGTATATCAGGGAGTAAACCTTCTGAGAATAAAAACAGCTGGAGCTTGTTAAGGTAATTACACAGGGGAAAGGATAATGTACTGGGAACTCCTCAGAAGAATCTGATTTGTGGTGAGGGGAGAGAGATAAAATCTCATGTAGGAACGACATGAACATGCTGCATACTTAGCTGTTTATCAGTAAATATCTCCACTGAGATTAAGAAAAGCAGTAGCTTAATAAATTAAGTACTTCCTGGTATGGATACTGTACTGGTAACTCCCCAAAAGAATCTGGATTGTGGTGAGGGGAGAGAGATAAAAGCTCATTTAGGAACGACATGAACATGCTGCGTAGGTAGCTGTTCATCAGTAAATATCTCCACTGAGATTAAGAAAAGCAGTAGCTTAATAAATTAAGTACTTCCTGGTATGGTTACTGTACTGGTAACTCCCCAAAAGAATCTGGATTGTGGTGAGGGAAAAGAGAAAAAAGCTCATTTAGGACCTGCACTTACGAAGGGGGTAGGCAGCTGTATATCAGGGGGTAAACCTTCTGAGAATAAAAACAGCTGGAGCTTGTTAAGGTAATTACACAGGGGAAAGGATAATGTACTGGGAACTCGCAAGAAGAATCTGATTTGTGGTGAGGGGAGAGAGATAAAAGCTCATTTAGGAACGACATGAACATGCTGCGTACGTAGCTGTTTATCAGTAAATATCTCCACTGAGATTAAGAAAAGCAGTAGCTTAATAAATTAAGTACTTCCTGGTATGGTTACTGTACTGGTAACTCCCCAAAAGAATCTGGATTGTGGTGAGGGAACAGAGAAAAAAGCTCATTTAGGACCTGCACTTACGAAGGGGGTAGGCAGCTGTATATCAGGGGGTAAACCTTCTGAGAATAAAAACAGCTGGAGCTTGTTAAGGTAATTACACAGGGGAAAGGATAATGTACTGGGAACTCCTCAGAAGAATATGACTAGTGGTGAGGGGAGAGAGATAAAAGCTCATTTAGGAACGACATGAACATGCTGCGTAGGTAGCTGTTTATCAGTTAATATCTCCACTGAGATTAAGAAAAGCAGTAGCTTAATAAATTAAGTACTTCCTGGTATGGTTACTGTACTGGCAACTCCCAAAAAGAATCTGGATTGTGGTGAGGGAACAGCGAAAAAAGCTCATTTAGGACATGCACTTACGAAGGGGGTAGGCAGCTGTATATCAGGGAGTATCGCTTCTGAGAATAAAAACAGCTGGAGCTTGTTAAGGTAATTACACAGGGGAAAGGATAATGTACGGGGAACTCCTCAGAAGAATCTGATTTGTGGTGAGTGTAGAGAGATAAATGCTCATTTAGGAACGACATGAACATGCTGCATACGTAGCTGTTTATCAGTAAATATCTCCACTGAGATTAAGAAAAGCAGTAGCTTAATAAATTAAGTACTTCCTGTTATGGATACTGTACTGGTAACTCCCCAAAAGAATCTGGATTGTGGTGAGGGAACAGAGAAAAAATCTCATATAGGACCTGCACTTACGAAGGGGGTAGGCAGCTGTATATCAGGGAGTAAACCTTCAGAGAATAAAAACAGCTGGAGCTTGTTAAGGTAATTACACAGGGGAAAGGATAATGTACTGGGAACTCCTCAGAAGAATCTGATTTGTGGTGAGGGGAGAGAGATAAAAGCTCATTTAGGAACGACATGAACATGCTGCATACGTAGCTGTTTATCAGTAAATATCTCCACTGAGATTAAGAAAAGCAGTAGCTTAATAAATTAAGTACTTCCTGCTATGGATACTGTACTGGTAACTCCCCAAAAGAATCTGGATTGTGGTGAGGGAAAAGAGAAAAAAGCTCATTTAGGACCTGCACTTACGAGGGGGGTAGGCAGCTGTATATCAGGGAGTAAACCTTCTGTGAATAAAAACAGCTGGAGCTTGTTAAGGTAATTACACAGGGGAAAGGATAATGTACTGGGTACCCCTCAGAAGAATCTGATTTGTGGTGAGGGGAGAGAGATAAAAGCTCATTTAGGAACGACATGAACATGTTGCTTAGGTAGCTGTTTATCAGTAAATATCTCCACTGAGAATAAGAAAAGCAGTAGCTTAATAAATTAAGTACTTCCTGGTATGGTTACTGTACTGGTAACTCCCCCAAAGAATCTGGATTGTGGTGAGGGAACAGAGAAAAAAGCTCATTTAGGACCTGCTCTTACGAAGGGGGTAGGCAGCTGTATATCAGGGAGTAAACTTTCTGAGAATAGAAACAGCTGGAGCTTGTTAAGGTAATTACACAGGGGAAGGATACTGTACTGGGAACTCCTCAGAAGAATCTGATTTGTGGTGAGGGGAGAGAGATAAAACTCATTTAGGAACGACATGAACATGCTGCGTAGGTAGCTGTTTATCAGTAAATATCTCCACTGAGATTAAGAAAAGCAGTAGCTTGATAAATTTAGTACTTCCTGGTATGGTTACTGTACTGGTAACTCCCCAAAAGAATCTGGATTGTGGTGAGGGAACAGAGAAAAAAGCTCATTTAGGACCTGCACTTACGAAGGGGGGTAGGCAGCTGTATATCAGGGAGTAAACCTTCTGAGAATAAAAACAGCTGGAGCTTGTTAAGGTAATTACACAGGGGAAAGGATAATGTACTGGGTACTCCTCAGAAGAATCTGATTTGTGGTGAGGGGAGAGAGACCAAAGCTCATTTAGGAACGACATGAACATGCTGCTTAGGTAGCTGTTTATCAGTAAATATCTCCACTGAGATTAAGAAAAGCAGTAGCTTAATAAATTAAGTACTTCCTGGTATGGTTACTGTACTGGTAACTCCCCCAAAGAATCTGGATTGTGGTGAGGGAACAGAGAAAAAAGCTCATTTAGGACCTGCACTTACGAAGGGGGTAGGCAGCTGTATATCAGGGAGTCAACCTTCTGAGAATAAAAACAGCTGGAGCTTGCTAAGGTAATTACACAGGGGAAAGGATAATGTACCGGGATCTCCTCAGAAGAATCTGATCTGTGGTGAGGGGAGAGAGATTAAACTCATTTAGGAACGACATGAACATGCTGCATACGTATCTGTTTATCAGTAAATATCTCCACTGAGAATAAGAAAAGCAGTAAGTTAATAAATTAAGTAATTCCTGGTATGGATACTGTACTGGTAACTCCCCAAAAGAATCTGGATTGGGGTGAGGGAACAGAGAAAAAAGGTCATTTAGGACCTGCACTTACGAAGGGGGTAGGCAGCTGTATATCAGGGAGTAAACCTTCTGAGAATAAAAACAGCTGGAGCTTGCTAAGGTAATTACACAGGGGAAAGGATAATGTACCGGGATCTCCTCAGAAGAATCTGATTTGTGGTGAGGGGAGAGAGATAAAAGCTCATTTAGTAACCACATGAACATGCTGCGTAGGTAGGTTTTTATCAGTAAATATCTCCACTGAGATTAAGAAAAGCAGTAGCTTAATAAATTAAGTACTTCCTGGTATGGTTACTGTACTGGTAACTCCCCAAAAGAATCTGGATTGTGGTGTGGGAACAGAGAAAAAAGCTCATTTAGGACCGGCACTTACGAAGTGGGTAGGCAGCTGTATATCAGGGAGTAAACCTTCTGAGAATAAAAACAGCTGGAGCTTGTTAAGGTAATTACACAGGGGAAAGGATAATGTACTGGCAACTCCTCCGAAGAATCTGATTTGTGGTGAGGGGAGAGAGATAAAAGCTCATTTAGGAACGACATGAACATGCTGCGTAGGTAGCTGTTTATCAGTAAATATCTCCACTGAGATTAAGAAAAGCAGTAGCTTAATAAATTAAGTACTTCCTGGTATGGTTACTGTACTGGTCACTCCCCAAAAGAATCTGGATTGTGGTGAGGCAACAGAGAAAAAAGCTCATTTAGGACCTGCACTTACGAAGGGGGTAGGCAGCTGTATATCAGGGAGTAAACCTTCTGAGAATAAAAACAGCTGGAGCTTGTGAAGGTAATTACACAGGGGAAAGGATAATGTACTGGGAAGTCCTCAGAAGAATCTGATTTGTGGTGAGGGGAGAGAGATAAAAGCTCATTTGAGAACGACATGAACATGCTGCGTACGTAGTTGTTTATCAGTAAATATCTCCACTGAGATTAAGAAAAGCAGTAGCTTAATAAATTAAGTACTTCCTGGTATGGTAACTGTACTGGTAACTCCGCAAAAGAATCTGGATTGTGGTGAGCGAACAGAGAATAATGCTCATTTACGACCTGCACTTACGAAGGGGGTAGGGAGCTGTATATCAGGGAGTAAACCTTCTGAGAATAAAAACAGCTGGAGCTTGTTAAGGTAATTACACAGGGGAAAGGATAATGTACTGGGAACTCCTCAGAAGAATCTGATTTGTGGTGAGGGAACAGAGAAATAAGCTCATTTAGGACCTGCACTTACGAAGGGGGTAGGCAGCTGTATATCAGGGAGTAAACCTTCTGAGAATAAAAACAGCTGGAGCTTGTTAAGGTAAGTACACAGGGGAAAGGATAATGTACTGGGAACTCCTCAGAAGAATCTGATTTGTGGTGAGGGGAGTGAGATAAAAGCTCATTTAGGAACGACATGAACATGCTGCGTAGGTCCTGTTTATCAGTAAATATCTCCACTGAGATTAAGAAAAGCAGTAGCTTAATAAATTAAGTACTTCCTGGTATGGTTACTGTACTGGTAACTCCCCAAAAGAATCTGGATTGTGGTGTGGGAACAGAGAAAAAAGCTCATTTAGGACCTGCACTTACGAAGTGGGTAGGCAGCTGTATATCAGGGAGTAAACCTTCTGAGAATAAAAACAGCTGGAGCTTGTTAAGGTAATTACACAGGGGAAAGGATAATGTACTGGCAACTCCTCCGAAGAATCTGATTTGTGGTGAGGGGAGAGAGATAAAAGCTCATTTAGGAACGACATGAACATGCTGCGTAGGTAGCTGTTTATCAGTAAATATCTCCACTGAGATTAAGAAAAGCAGTAGCTTAATAAATTAAGTACTTCCTGGTATGGTTACTGTACTGGTCACTCCCCAAAAGAATCTGGATTGTGGTGAGGCAACAGAGAAAAAAGCTCATTTAGGACCTGCACTTACGAAGGGGGTAGGCAGCTGTATATCAGGGAGTAAACCTTCTGAGAATAAAAACAGCTGGAGCTTGTTAAGGTAATTACACAGGGGAAAGGATAATGTACTGGGAAGTCCTCAGAAGAATCTGATTTGTGGTGAGGGGAGAGAGATAAAAGCTCATTTGAGAACGACATGAACATGCTGCGTACGTAGTTGTTTATCAGTAAATATCTCCACTGAGATTAAGAAAAGCAGTAGCTTAATAAATTAAGTACTTCCTGGTATGGTAACTGTACTGGTAACTCCGCAAAAGAATCTGGATTGTGGTGAGCGAACAGAGAATAATGCTCATTTACGACCTGCACTTACGAAGGGGGTAGGGAGCTGTATATCAGGGAGTAAACCTTCTGAGAATAAAAACAGCTGGAGCTTGTTAAGGTAATTACACAGGGGAAAGGATAATGTACTGGGAACTCCTCAGAAGAATCTGATTTGTGGTGAGGGAACAGAGAAATAAGCTCATTTAGGACCTGCACTTACGAAGGGGGTAGGCAGCTGTATATCTGGGAGTAAACCTTCTGAGAATAAAAACAGCTGGGGCTTGTTAAGGTAAGTACACAGGGGAAAGGATAATGTACTGGGAACTCCTCAGAAGAATCTGATTTGTGGTGAGGGGAGAGAGATAAAAGCTCATTTAGGAACGACATGAACATGCTGCGTAGGTCCTGTTTATCAGTAAATATCTCCACTGAGATTAAGAAAAGCAGTAGCTTAATAAATTAAGTACTTCCTGGTATGGTTACTGTACTGGTAACTCCCCAAAAGAATCTGGATTGTGGTGTGGGAACAGAGAAAAAAGCTCATTTAGGACCTGCACTTACGAAGTGGGTAGGCAGCTGTATATCAGGGAGTAAACCTTCTGAGAATAAAAACAGCTGGAGCTTGTTAAGGTAATTACACAGGGGAAAGGATAATGTACTGGCAACTCCTCCGAAGAATCTGATTTGTGGTGAGGGGAGAGAGATAAAAGCTCATTTAGGAACGACATGAACATGCTGCGTAGGTAGCTGTTTATCAGTAAATATCTCCACTGAGATTAAGAAAAGCAGTAGCTTAATAAATTAAGTACTTCCTGGTATGGTTACTGTACTGGTCACTCCCCAAAAGAATCTGGATTGTGGTGAGGCAACAGAGAAAAAAGCTCATTTAGGACCTGCACTTACGAAGGGGGTAGGCAGCTGTATATCAGGGAGTAAACCTTCTGAGAATAAAAACAGCTGGAGCTTGTTAAGGTAATTACACAGGGGAAAGGATAATGTACTGGGAAGTCCTCAGAAGAATCTGATTTGTGGTGAGGGGAGAGAGATAAAAGCTCATTTGAGAACGACATGAACATGCTGCGTACGTAGTTGTTTATCAGTAAATATCTCCACTGAGATTAAGAAAAGCAGTAGCTTAATAAATTAAGTACTTCCTGGTATGGTAACTGTACTGGTAACTCCGCAAAAGAATCTGGATTGTGGTGAGCGAACAGAGAATAATGCTCATTTACGACCTGCACTTACGAAGGGGGTAGGGAGCTGTATATCAGGGAGTAAACCTTCTGAGAATAAAAACAGCTGGAGCTTGTTAAGGTAATTACACAGGGGAAAGGATAATGTACTGGGAACTCCTCAGAAGAATCTGATTTGTGGTGAGGGAACAGAGAAATAAGCTCATTTAGGACCTGCACTTACGAAGGGGGTAGGCAGCTGTATATCTGGGAGTAAACCTTCTGAGAATAAAAACAGCTGGGGCTTGTTAAGGTAAGTACACAGGGGAAAGGATAATGTACTGGGAACTCCTCAGAAGAATCTGATTTGTGGTGAGGGGAGAGAGATAAAAGCTCATTTAGGAACGACATGAACATGCTGCGTAGGTCCTGTTTATCAGTAAATATCTCCACTGAGATTAAGAAAAGCAGTAGCTTAATAAATTAAGTACTTCCTGGTATGGTTACTGTACTTATAACTCCCCAAAAGAATCAGGATTGTGTCGAGGGAACAGAGAAAAAAGCTCACTTAGGACCTGCACTTACGAAGGGGGTAGGCAGCTGTATATCAGGGAGTAAACCTTCTGAGAATAAAAACAGCTGGAGCTTGTTAAGGTAATTACACAGGGGAAAGGATAATGTACGGGGAACTCCTCAGAAGAATCTGATTTGTGGTGAAGGGAGAGAGATAAAAGCTCATTTAGGAACGACATGAACATGCTTCGTAGGTAGCTGTTTATCAGTAAATATCTCCACTGAGATTAAGAAAAGCAGTAGCTTAATAAATTAAGTACTTCCTTGTATGGTTACTGTACTGGTAACTCCCCAAAAGAATCTGGATTGTGGTGAGGGAACAGAGTAAAAAGCTCATTTAGGACCTGCACTTACGAAGGGGGTAGGCAGCTGTATATCAGGGAGTAAACCTTCTGAGAATAAAAACAGCTGGAGCTTGTTAAGGTAATTACACAGGGGAAAGGATAATGTACTGGGAACTCCTCAGAAGAATCTGATTTGTGGTGAGGGGAGAGAGATAAAATCTCATGTAGGAACGACATGAACATGCTGCATACTTAGCTGTTTATCAGTAAATATCTCCACTGAGATTAAGAAAAGCAGTAGCTTAATAAATTAAGTACTTCCTGGTATGGATACTGTACTGGTAACTCCCCAAAAGAATCTGGATTGTGGTGAGGGAACAGAGAAAAAAGCTCATTTATTAACGACATGAACATGCTGCGTAGGTAGCTGTTTATCAGTAAATATCTCCACTGAGATTAAGAAAAGCAGTAGCTTAATAAATTAAGTACTTCCTGGTATGGTTACTGTACTGGTAACTCCCCAAAAGAATCTGGATTGTGGTGAGGGAACAGAGAAAAAAGCTCATTTAGGACCGGCACTTACGAAGATGGTAGGCAACTGTATATCAGGGAGTATCGCTTCTGAGAATAAAAACAGCTGGAGCTTGTTAAGGTAATTACACAGGGGAAAGGATAATGTACTGGGAACTCCTCAGTAGAATCTGATTCGTGGTGAGTGGAGAGAGATAAAAGCTCATTTAGGAACGACATGAACATGCTGCATACGTAGCTGTTTATCACTAAATATCTCCACTGAGATTAAGAAAAGCAGTAGCTTAATAAATTAAGTACTTCCTGGTATGGTTACTGTACTGGTAACTCCCCCAAAGAATCTGAATTGTGGTGAGGGAACAGAGAAAAAAGCTCATTTAGGACCTGCACTTACGAAGGGGGTAGGCAGCTGTATATCAGGGAGTCAACCTTCTGAGAATAAAAACAGCTGGAACTTGTTAAGGTAATTACACAGGGGAAAGGATAATGTACTGGGAACTCCTCAGAAGAATCTGATCTGTGGTGAGGGGAGAGAGATAAAACTCATTTAGGAACGACATGAACATGCTGCGTAGGTAGCTGTTTATCAGTAAATATCTCCACTGAGATTAAGAAAAGCAGTAGCTTGATAAATTTAGTACTTCCTGGTATGGTTACTGTACTGGTAACTCCCCAAAAGAATCTGGATTGTGGTGAGGGAACAGAGAAAAAAGCTCATTTAGGACCTGCACTTACGAAGGGGGTAGGCAGCTGTATATCAGGGAGTAAACTTACTGAGAATAGAACCAGCTGGAGCTTGTTAAGGTAATTACACAGCGGAAGGATAATGTACTGGGAACTCCTCAGAAGAATCTGATTTGTGGTGAGGGGAGAGAGATAAAAGCTCATTTAGGAACGACATGAACATGCTGCATACGTATCTGTTTATCAGTAAATATCTCCACTAAGAATAAGAAAAGCAGTAGCTTAATAAATTAAGTACTTCCTGGTATGGATACTGTACTGGTAACTCCCCAAAAGAATCTGGATTGGGGTGAGGGAACAGAGAAAAAAGGTCATTTAGGACCTGCACTTACGAAGGGGGTAGGCAGCAGTATATCAGGGAGTAAACCTTCTGAGAATAAAAACAGCTGGAGCTTGCTAAGGTAATTACACAGGGGAAAGGATAATGTACCGGGAACTCCTCAGAAGAATCTGATTTGTGGTGAGGGGAGAGAGATAAAAGCTCATTTAGGAACCATATGAACATGCTGCGTAGGTAGCTCTTTATCAGTAAATATCTCCACTGAGATTAAGAAAAGCAGTAGCTTAATAAATTAAGTACTTCCTGGTATGGTTACTGTACTGGTAACTCCCCAAAAGAATCTGGATTGTGGTGTGGGAACAGAGAAAAAAGCTCATTTAGGACCTGCACTTACGAAGTGGGTAGGCAGCTGTATATCAGGGAGTAAACCTTCTGAGAATAAAGACAGCTGGAGCTTGTTAAGGTAATTACACAGGGGAAAGGATAATGTACTGGGTACTCCTCAGAATAATCTGATTTGTGGTGAGGGGAGAGAAATAAAAGCTCATTTAGGAACGACATGAACATGTTGCTTAGGTAGCTGTTTATCAGTAAATATCTCCACTGAGATTAAGAAAAGCAGTAGCTTAATAAATTAAGTACTTCCTGGTATGGTTACTGTACTGGTAACTCCCCCAAAGAATCTGGATTGTGGTGAGGGAACAGAGAAAAAAGCTCATTTAGGACCTGCTCTTACGAAGGGGGTAGGCAGCTGTATATCAGGGAGTAAACTTTCTGAGAATAGAAACAGCTGGAGCTTGTTAAGGTAATTACACAGGGGAAGGATAATGTACTGGGAACTCCTCAGAAGAATCTGATTTGTGGTGAGGGGAGAGAGATAAAACTCATTTAGGAACGACATGAACATGCTGCGTAGGTAGCTGTTTATCAGTAAATATCTCCACTGAGATTAAGAAAAGCAGTAGCTTAATAAATTAAGTACTTCCTGGTATGGTTACTGTACTGGTAACTCCCCAAAAGAATCTGGATTGTGGTGTGGGAACAGAGAAAAAAGCTCATTTAGGACCTGCACTTACGAAGTGGGTAGGCAGCTGTATATCAGGGAGTAAACCTTCTGAGAATAAAAACAGCTGGAGCTTGTTAAGGTAATTACACAGGGGAAAGGATAATGTACTTGGTACACCTCAGAAGAATCTGATTTGTGGTGAGGGGAGAGAAATAAAAGCTCATTTAAGAACGACATGAACATGTTGCTTAGGTAGCTGTTTATCAGTAAATATCTCCACTGAGATTAAGAAAAGCAGTAGCTTAATAAATTAAGTACTTCCTGGTATGGTTACTGTACTGGTAACTCCTCCAAAGAATCTGGATTGTAGTGAGGGAACAGAGAAAAAAGCTCATTTAGGACCTGCTCTTACGAAGGGGGTAGGCACCTGTATATCAGGGAGTAAACTTTCTGAGAATAGAAACAGCTGGAGCTTGTTAAGGTAATTATACAGGGGAAGGATAATGTACTGGGAACTCCTCAGAAGAATCTGATTTGTGGTGAGGGGAGAGAGATAAAACTCATTTAGGAACGACATGAACATGCTGCGTAGGTAGCTGTTTATCAGTAAATATCTCCACTGAGATTAAGAAAAGCAGTAGCTTAATAAATTAAGTACTTCCTGGTATGGTTACTGTACTGGTAACTCCCCCAAAGAATCTGGATTGTGGTGAGGGAACAGAGAAAAAAGCTCATTTAGGACCTGCTCTTACGAAGGGGGTAGGCAGCTGTATATCAGGGAGTAAACTTTCTGAGAATAGAAACAGCTGGAGCTTGTTAAGGTAATTACACAGCGGAAGGATAATGTACCGGGAACTCCTCAGAAGAATCTGATTTGTGGTGAGGGGAGAGAGATAAAAGCTCATTTAGTAACCATATGAACATGCTGCGTAGGTAGCTCTTTATCAGTAAATATCTCCACTGAGATTAAGAAAAGCAATAGATTAATAAATTAAGTACTTCCTGGTATGGTTACTGTACTGGTAACTCCCCAAAAGAATCTGGATTGTGGTGTGGGAACAGAGAAAAAAGCTCATTTAGGACCTGCACTTACGAAGGGGGTAGGCAGCTGTATATCAGGGAGTAAACCTTCTGAGAATAAAAACAGCTGGAGCTTGTTAAGGTAATTACACAGGGGAAAGGATATTGTACTGGGAACTCCTCAGAAGAATCTGACTAGTGGTGAGGGGAGAGAGATAAAAGCTCATTTAGGAACGACATGAACATGCTGCGTAGGTAGCTGTTTATCAGTAAATATCTCCACTGAGATTAAGAAAAGCAGTAGTTTAAAAAATTAAGTACTTCCTGGTATGGTTACTGTACTGGTAACTCCCAAAAAGAATCTGGATTGTGGTGAGGGAACAGCGTAAAAAGCTCATTTAGGATCTGCACTTACGAAGGGGGTAGGCAGCTGTATATCAGGGAGTATCGCTTCTGAGAATAAAAACAGCTGGAGCTTGTTAAGGTAATTACACAGGGGAAAGGATAATGTACGGGGAACTCCTCAGAAGAATCTGATTTGTGGTGAGTGTAGAGAGATGAAAGCTCATTTAGGAACGACATGAACATGCTGCATACGTAGCTGTTTATCAGTAAATATCTCCACTGAGATTAAGAAAAGCAGTAGCTTAATAAATTAAGTACTTCCTGTTATGGATACTGTACTGGTAACTCCCCAAAAGAATCTGGATTGTGGTGAGGGAACAGAGAAAAAATCTCATTTAGGACCTGCACTTACGAAGGGGGTAGGCAGCTGTATATCAGGGAGTAAACCTTCAGAGAATAAAAACAGCTGGAGCTTGTTAAGGTAATTACACAGGGGAAAGGATAATGTACTGGGAACTCCTCAGAAGAATCTGATTTGTGGTGAGGGGAGAGAGATAAAAGCTCATTTAGGAACGACATGAACATGCTGCATACGTAGCTGTTTATCAGTAAATATCTCCACTGAGATTAAGAAAAGCAGTAGCTTAATAAATTAAGTACTTCCTGCTATGGATACTGTACTGGTAACTCCCCAAAAGAATCTGGATTGTGGTGAGGGAAAAGAGAAAAAATCTCATTTAGGACCTGCACTTACGAAGGGGTTAGGCAGCTGTATATCAGGGAGTAAACCTTCTGTGAATAAAAACAGCTGGAGCTTGTTAAGGTAATTACACAGGGGAAAGGATAATGTACTGGGAACTCCTCAGAAGAATCTGATTTGTGGTGAGGGGAGAGAGATAAAAGGTCATTTAGGAACGACATGAACATGTTGCTTAGGTAGCTGTTTATCAGTAAATATCTCCACTGAGATTAAGAAAAGCAGTAGCTTAATAAATTAAGTACTTCCTGGAATGGTTACTGTACTGGTAACTCCCCCAAAGAATTTGGATTGTGGTGAGGGAACAGAGAAAAAAGCTCATTTAGGACCTGCTCTTACGAAGGGGGTAGGCAGCTGTATATCAGGGAGTAAACTTTCTGAGAATAGAAACAGCTGGAGCTTGTTAAGGTAATTACACAGGGGAAGGATACTGTACTGGGAACTCCTCAGAAGAATCTGATTTGTGGTGAGGGGAGAGAGATAAAACTCATTTAGGAACGACATGAACATGCTGCGTAGGTAGCTGTTTATCAGTAAATATCTCCACTGAGATTAAGAAAAGCAGTAGCTTGATAAATTTAGTACTTCCTGGTATGGTTACTGTACTGGTAACTCCCCAAAAGAATCTGGATTGTGGTGAGGGAACAGAGAAAAAAGCTCATTTAGGACCTGCACTTACGAAGGGGGTAGGCAGCTGTATATCAGGGAGTAAACCTTCTGAGAATAAAAACAGCTGGAGCTTGTTAAGGTAATTACACAGGGGAAAGGATAATGTACTGGGTACTCCTCAGAAGAATCTGATTTGTGGTGAGGGGAGAGAGACAAAAGCTCATTTAGGAACGACATGAACATGCTGCTTAGGTAGCTGTTTATCAGTAAATATCTCCACTGAGATTAAGAAAAGCAGTAGCTTAATAAATTAAGTACTTCCTGGTATGGTTACTGTACTGGTAACTCCCCCAAAGAATCTGGATTGTGGTGAGGGAACAGAGAAAAAAGCTCATTTAGGACCTGCACTTACGAAGGGGGTAGGCAGCTGTATATCAGGGAGTCAACCTTCTGAGAATAAAAACAGCTGGAGCTTGTTAAGGTAATTACACAGGGGAAAGGATAATGTACTGGGAACTCCTCAGAAGAATCTGATCTGTGGTGAGGGGAGAGAGATAAAACTCATTTAGGAACGACATGAACATGCTGCGTAGGTAGCTGTTTATCAGTAAATATCTCCACTGAGATTAAGAAAAGCAGTAGCTTGATAAATTTAGTACTTCCTGGTATGGTTACTGTACTGGTAACTCCCCAAAAGAATCTGGATTGTGGTGAGGGAACAGAGAAAAAAGCTCATTTAGGACCTGCACTTACGAAGGGGGTAGGCAGCTGTATATCAGGGAGTAAACTTTCTGAGAATAGAAACAGCTGGAGCTTGTTAAGGTAATTACACAGGGGAAGGATAATGTACGGGGAACTCCTCAGAAGAATCTGATTTGTGGTGAGGGGAGAGAGATAAAAGCTCATTTAGGAACGACATGAACATGCTGCATACATATCTGTTTATCAGTAAATATCTCCACTGAGAATAAGAAAAGCAGTAACTTAATAAATTAAGTACTTCCTGGTATGGATACTGTACTGGTAACTCCCCAAAAGAATCTGGATTGGGGTGAGGGAACAGAGAAAAAAGGTCATTTAGGACCTGCACTTACGAAGGGGGTAGGCAGCTGTATATCAGGGAGTAAACCTTCTGAGAATAAAAACAGCTGGAGCTTGCTAAGGTAATTACACAGGGTAAAGGATAATGTACCGGGAACTCCTCAGAAGAATCTGATTTGTGGTGAGGGAAGAGAGATAAAAGCTCATTTAGTAACCACATGAACATGCTGCGTAGGTAGGTCTTTATCAGTAAATATCTCCACTGAGATTAAGAAAAGCAGTAGCTTAATAAATTAAGTACTTCCTGGTATGGTTACTGTACTGGTAACTCCCCAAAAGAATCTGGATTGTGGTGTGGGAACAGAGAAAAAAGCTCATTTAGGACCTGCACTTACGAAGTGGGTAGGCAGCTGTATATCAGGGAGTAAACCTTCTGAGAATAAAAACAGCTGGAGCTTGTTAAGGTAATAACACAGGGGAAAGGATAATGTACTGGCAACTCCTCCGAAGAATCTGATTTGTGGTGAGGGGAGAGAGATAAAAGCTCATTTAGGAACGACATGAACATGCTGCGTAGGTAGCTGTTTATCAGTAAATATCTCCACTGAGATTAAGAAAAGCAGTAGCTTAATAAATTAAGTACTTCCTGGTATGGTTACTGTACTGGTCACTCCCCAAAAGAATCTGGATTTTGGTGAGGCAACAGAGAAAAAAGCTCATTTAGGACCTGCACTTACGAAGGGGGTAGGCAGCTGTATATCAGCTAGTAAACCTTCTGAGAATAAAAACAGCTGGAGCTTGTTAAGGTAATTACACAGGGGAAAGGATAATGTACTGGGAAGTCCTCAGAAGAATCTGATTTGTGGTGAGGGGAGAGAGATAAAAGCTCATTTGAGAACGACATGAACATGCTGCGTACGTAGTTGTTTATCAGTAAATATCTCCACTGAGATTAAGAAAAGCAGTAGCTTAATAAATTAAGTACTTCCTGGTATGGTAACTGTACTGGTAACTCCGCAAAAGAATCTGGATTGTGGTGAGGGAACAGAGAATAATGCTCATTTACGACCTGCACTTACGAAGGGGGTAGGGAGCTGTATATCAGGGAGTAAACCTTCTGAGAATAAAAACAGCTGGAGCTTGTTAAGGTAATTACACAGGGGAAAGGATAATGTACTGGGAACTCCTCAGAAGAATCTGATTTGTGGTGAGGGAACAGAGAAATAAGCTCATTTAGGACCTGCACTTACGAAGGGGGTAGGCAGCTGTATATCAGGGAGTAAACCTTCTGAGAATAAAAACAGCTGGAGCTTGTTAAGGTAAGTACACAGGGGAAAGGATAATGTACTGGGAACTCCTCAGAAGAATCTGATTTGTGGTGAGGGGAGAGAGATAAAAGCTCATTTAGGAACGACATGAACATGCTGCGTAGGTCCTGTTTATCAGTAAATATCTCCACTGAGATTAAGAAAAGCAGTAGCTTAATAAATTAAGTACTTCCTGGTATGGTTACTGTACTTGTAACTCCCCAAAAGAATCAGGATTGTGTCGAGGGAACAGAGAAAAAAGCTCACTTAGGACCTGCACTTACGAAGGGGGTAGGCAGCTGTATATCAGGGAGTAAACCTTCTGAGAATGAAAACAGCTGGAGCTTGTTAAGGTAATTACACAGGGGAAAGGATAATGTACGGGGAACTCCTCAGAAGAATCTGATTTGTGGTGAAGGGAGAGAGATAAAAGCTCATTTAGGAACGACATGAACATGCTGCGTAGGTAGCTGTTTATCAGTAAATATCTCCACTGAGATTAAGAAAAGCAGTAGCTTAATAAATTAAGTACTTCCTTGTATGGTTACTGTACTGGTAACTCCCCAAAAGAATCTGGATTGTGGTGAGGGAACAGAGTAAAAAGCTCATTTATGACCTGCACTTACTAAGGGGGTAGGCAGCTGTATATCAGGGAGTAAACCTTCTGACAATAAAAACAGCTGGAGCTTGTTAAGGTAATTACACAGGGGAAAGGATAATGTACTGGGAACTCCTCAGAAGAATCTGATTTGTGGTGAGGGGAGAGAGATAAAATCTCATGTAGGAACGACATGAACATGCTGCATACTTAGCTGTTTATCAGTAAATATCTCCACTGAGATTAAGAAAAGCAGTAGCTTAATAAATTAAGTACTT
Organism: Perognathus longimembris pacificus; assembly: GCF_023159225.1. NCBI lineage: Eukaryota > Metazoa > Chordata > Mammalia > Rodentia > Heteromyidae > Perognathus > Perognathus longimembris. The sequence goes on along the minus strand of NW_025956822.1, from coordinate 26,643 downwards.
CCTGGTATGGATACTGTACTGGTAACACCCCAAAAGAATCTGGATTGTGGTGAGGGAACAGAGAAAAAAGCTCATTTAGGAACGACATGAACATGCTGCGTAGGTAGCTGTTTATCAGTAAATATCTCCACTGAGATTAAGAAAAGCAGTAGCTTAATAAATTAAGTACTTCCTGGTATGGTTACTGTACTGGTAACTCCCCAAAAGAATCTGGATTGTGGTGAGGGAACAGAGAAAAAAGCTCATTTAGGACCGGCACTTACGAAGATGGTAGGCAACTGTATATCAGGGAGTATCGCTTCTGAGAATAAAAACAGCTGGAGCTTATTAAGGTAATTACACAGGGGAAAGGATAATGTACTGGGAACTCCTCAGAAGAATCTGATTCGTGGTGAGTGGAGAGAGATAAAAGCTCATTTAGGAACGACATGAACATGCTGCATACGTAGCTGTTTATCACTAAATATCTCCACTGAGATTAAGAAAAGCAGTAGCTTAATAAATTAAGTACTTCCTGGTATGGTTACTGTACTGGTAACTCCCCAAAAGAATGTGGATTGTGGTGAGGGAACAGAGAATAAAGCTCATTTAGGACCTGCACTTACGAACGGGGTAGGCAGCTGTATATCAGGGAGTAAACCTTCTGAGAATAAAAACAGCTGGAGCTTGTTAAGGTAATTACACAGATGAAAGGATAATGTACGGGTAACTCCTCAGAAGAATCTGATTTGTGGTGAGGGGAGAGAGATAAAAGCTCATTTAGGAACGACATGAACATGCTGCGTAGGTAGCTGTTTATCAGTAAATATCTCCACTGAGATTAAGAAAAGCAGTAGCTTAATAAATTAAGTACTTCCTTGTATGGTTCCTGTACTAGTAACTCCCCAAAAGAATCTGGATTGTGGTGAGGGAACAGAGAAAAAAGCTCATTTAGAACCTGCACTTACTAAGTTGGTAGGCAGCTGTATATCAGGGAGTCAACCTTCTGAGAATAAAAACAGCTGGAGCTTGTTAAGGTAATTACACGGGGAAAGGATAATGTACGGGGAACTCCTCAGAAGTATCTGATTTGTGGTGAAGGGAGAGAGATAAAAACTCATTTAGGAACGACATGAACATGCTGCGTAGGTAACTGTTTATCAGTAAATATCTCCACTGAGATTAAGAAAAGCAGTAGCTTAATTAATTAAGTACTTCCTTGTATGGTTACTGTACTGGTAACTCCCCAAAAGAATCTGGATTGTGGTGAGGGAACAGAGAAAAAAGCTCATGTAGGACCTGCACTTACGAAGGGGGTAGGCAGCTGTATATCAGGGAGTAAACCTTCTGAGAATAAAAACAGCTGGAGCTTGTTAAGGTAATTACACAGGGGAAAGGATAATGTACTGGGAACTCCTAAGAAGAATCTGATTTGTGGTGAGGGGAGAGAGATATAAGCTCATTTAGGAACGACATGAACATGTTGGGTAGGTAGCTGTTTATCATTAAATATCTCTACTGAGATTAAGAAAAGCAATAGCTTAATAAATTAAGTACTTCCTGGTATGGTTACTGTACTGGTAACTCCCCAAAAGAATCTGGATTGTGGTGAGGGAACAGAGAAAAAAGCTCATTTAGGACCTGCACTTACGAAGGGGGTAGGCAGCTGTATATCAGGGAGTAAACTTTCTGAGAGTAAAAACAGCTGGAGCTTGTTAAGGTAATTACACAGGGGAAAGGAAAATGTACTGGGAACTCCTCAGAAGAATCTGATTTGTGGTGAGGGGAGAGAGATAAAACCTCATTTAGGAACGACATGAACTTGCTGCGTAGGTAGCTGTTTATCAGTAAATATCTCCACTGAGAGTAAGAAAAGCAGTAGCTTAATAAATTAAGTACTTCCTGGTATGGTTACTGTACTGGTAACTCCCCAAAAGAATGTGGATTGTGGTGAGGGAACAGAGAATAAAGCTCATTTAGGACCTGCACTTACGAAGGGGGTAGGCAGCTGTATATCAGGGAGTAAACCTTCTGAGAATAAAAACAGCTGGAGCTTGTTAAGGTAATTACACAGGGGAAAGGATAATGTACTGGGAACTCCTCAGAAGAATCTGATTTGTGGTGAGGGGAGAGAGATAAAATCTCATGTAGGAACGACATGAACATGCTGCATACTTAGCTGTTTATCAGTAAATATCTCCACTGAGATTAAGAAAAGCAGTAGCTTAATAAATTAAGTACTTCCTGGTATGGATACTGTACTGGTAACTCCCCAAAAGAATCTGGATTGTGGTGAGGGAACAGAGAAAAAAGCTCATGTAGGACCGGCACTTACGAAGATGGTAGGCAGCTGTATATCAGGGAGTATCGCTTCTGAGAATAAAAACAGCTGGAGCTTGTTAAGGTAATTTACACAGGGGAAAGGATAATGTACTGGGAACTCCTCAGAAGAATCTGAATCGTGGTGAGTGGAGAGAGATAAAAGCTCATTTAGGAACGACATGAACATGCTGCATACGTAGCTGTTTATCACTAAATATCTCCACTGAGATTAAGAAAAGCAGTAGCTTAATAAATTAAGTACTTCCTGGTATGGTTACTGTACTGGTAACTCCCCAAAACAATGTGGATTGTGGTGAGGGAACAGAGAATAAAGCTCATTTAGGACCTGCACTTACGAAGGGGGTAGGCAGCTGTATATCAGGGAGTAAACCTTCTGTGAATAAAAACAGCTGGAGCTTGTTAAGGTAATTACACAGGGGAAAGGATAATGTACTGGGAACTCCTCAGAAGAATCTGATTTGTGGTGAGGGGAGAGAGATAAAAGCTCATTTAGGAACGACATGAACATGCTGCATACGTAGCTGTTTATCAGTAAATATCTCCACTGAGATTAAGAAAAGCAGTAGCTTAATAAATTAAGTACTTCCTGCTATGGATACTGTACTGGTAACTCCCCAAAAGAATCTGGATTGTGGTGAGGGAAAAGAGAAAAAATCTCATTTAGGACCTGCACTTACGAAGGGGTTAGGCAGCTGTATATCAGGGAGTAAACCTTCTGACAATAAAAACAGCTGGAGCTTGTTAAGGTAATTACACAGGGGAAAGGATAATGTACTGGGAACTCCTCAGAAGAATCTGATTTGTGGTGAGGGGAGAGAGATAAAAGGTCATTTAGGAACGACATGAACATGTTGCTTAGGTAGCTGTTTATCAGTAAATATCTCCACTGAGATTAAGAAAAGCAGTAGCTTAATAAATTAAGTACTTCCTGGTATGGTTACTGTACTGGTAACTCCCCCAAAGAATCTGGATTGTGGTGAGGGAACAGAGAAAAAAGCTCATTTAGGACCTGCTCTTACGAAGGGGGTAGGCAGCTGTATATCAGGGAGTAAACTTTCTGAGAATAGAAACAGCTGGAGCTTGTTAAGGTAATTACACAGGGGAAGGATACTGTACTGGGAACTCCTCAGAAGAATCTGATTTGTGGTGAGGGGAGAGAGATAAAACTCATTTAGGAACGACATGAACATGCTGCGTAGGTAGCTGTTTATCAGTAAATATCTCCACTGAGATTAAGAAAAGCAGTAGCTTGATAAATTTAGTACTTCCTGGTATGGTTACTGTACTGGTAACTCCCCAAAAGAATCTGGATTGTGGTGAGGGAACAGAGAAAAAAGCTCATTTAGGACCTGCACTTACGAAGGGGGTAGGCAGCTGTATATCAGGGAGTAAACCTTCTGAGAATAAAAACAGCTGGAGCTTGTTAAGGTAATTACACAGGGGAAAGGATAATGTACTGGGTACTCCTCAGAAGAATCTGATTTGTGGTGAGGGGAGAGAGACAAAAGCTCATTTAGGAACGACATGAACATGCTGCTTAGGTAGCTGTTTATCAGTAAATATCTCCACTGAGATTAAGAAAAGCAGTAGCTTAATAAATTAAGTACTTCCTGGTATGGTTACTGTACTGGTAACTCCCCCAAAGAATCTGGATTGTGGTGAGGGAACAGAGAAAAAAGCTCATTTAGGACCTGCACTTACGAAGGGGGTAGGCAGCTGTATATCAGGGAGTCAACCTTCTGAGAATAAAAACAGCTGGAGCTTGTTAAGGTAATTACACAGGGGAAAGGATAATGTACGGGGAACTCCTCAGAAGAATCTGATTTGTGGTGAAGGGAGAGAGATAAAAGCTCATTTAGGAACGACATGAACATGCTGCGTAGGTAGCTGTTTATCAGTAAATATCTCCACTGAGATTAAGAAAAGCAGTAGCTTAATAAATTAAGTACTTCCTTGTATGGTTACTGTACTGGTAACTCCCCAAAAGAATCTGGATTGTGGTGAGGGAACAGAGAAAAAAGCTCATTTAGGACCTGCACTTACGAAGGGGGTAGGCAGCTGTATATCAGGGAGTAAACCTTCTGAGAATAAAAACAGCTGGAGCTTGTTAAGGTAATTACACAGGGGAAAGGATAATGTACTGGGAACTCCTCAGAAGAATCTGATTTGTGGTGAGGGGAGAGAGATATAAGCTCATTTAGGAACGACATGAACATGTTGGGTAGGTAGCTGTTTATCATTAAATATCTCTACTGAGATTAAGAAAAGCAATAGCTTAATAAATTAAGTACTTCCTGGTATGGTTACTGTACTGGTAACTCCCCAAAAGAATCTGGATTGTGGTGAGGGAACAGAGAAAAAAGCTCATTTAGGACCTGCACTTACGAAGGGGGTAGGCAGCTGTATATCAGGGAGTAAACTTTCTGAGAGTAAAAACAGCTGGAGCTTGTTAAGGTAATTACACAGGGGAAAGGATAATGTACTGGGAACTCCTCAGAAGAATCTGATTTGTGGTGAGGGGAGAGAGATAAAACCTCATTTAGGAACGACATGAACTTGCTGCGTAGGTAGCTGTTTATCAGTAAATATCTCCACTGAGAGTAAGAAAAGCAGTAGCTTAATAAATTAAGTACTTCCTGGTATGGTTACTGTACTGGTAACTCCCCCAAAGAATCTGGATTGTGGTGAGGGAAAAGAGAAAAAATCTCATTTAGGACCTGCACTTACGAAGGGGTTAGGCAGCTGTATATCAGGGAGTAAACCTTCTGTGAATAAAAACAGCTGGAGCTTGTTAAGGTAATTACACAGGGGAAAGGATAATGTACTGGGAACTCCTCAGAAGAATCTGATTTGTGGTGAGGGGAGAGAGATAAAAGGTCATTTAGGAACGACATGAACATGTTTCTTAGGTAGCTGTTTATCAGTAAATATCTCCACTGAGATTAAGAAAAGCAGTAGCTTAATAAATTAAGTACTTCCTGGTATGGTTACTGTACTGGTAACTCCCCCAAAGAATCTGGATTGTGGTGAGGGAACAGAGAAAAAAGCTCATTTAGGACCTGCTCTTACGAAGGGGGTAGGCAGCTGTATATCAGGGAGTAAACTTTCTGAGAATAGAAACAGCTGGAGCTTGTTAAGGTAATTACACAGGGGAAGGATACTGTACTGGGAACTCCTCAGAAGAATCTGATTTGTGGTGAGGGGAGAGAGATAAAACTCATTTCGGAACGACATGAACATGCTGCGTAGGTAGCTGTATATCAGTAAATATCTCCACTGAGATTAAGAAAAGCAGTAGCTTGATAAATTTAGTACTTCCTGGTATGGTTGCTGTACTGGTAACTCCCCAAAAGAATCTGGATTGTGGTGAGGGAACAGACAAAAAAGCTCATTTAGGACCTGCACTTACGAAGGGGGTAGGCAGCTGTATATCAGGGAGTAAACCTTCTGAGAATAAAAACAGCTGGAGCTTGTTAAGGTAATTACCCAGGGGAAAGGATAATGTACTGGGTACTCCTCAGAAGAATCTGATTTGTGGTGAGGGGAGAGAGACAAAAGCTCATTTAGGAACGACATGAACATGCTGCTTAGGTAGCTGTTTATCAGTAAATATCTCCACTGAGAATAAGAAAAGCAGTAGCTTAATAAATTAAGTACTTCCTGGTATGTTTACTGTACTGGTAACTCCCCCAAAGAATCTGGATTGTGGTGAGGGAACAGAGAAAAAAGCTCATTTAGGACCTGCACTTACGAAGGGGGTAGGCAGCTGTATATCAGGGAGTCAACCTTCTGAGAATAAAAACAGCTGGAGCTTGTTAAGGTAATTACACAGGGGAAAGGATAATGTACTGGGAACTCCTCAGAAGAATCTGATCTGTGGTGAGGGGAGAGAGATAAAACTCATTTAGGAACGACATGAACATGCTGCGTAGGTAGCTGTTTATCAGTAAATATCTCCACTGAGATTAAGAAAAGCAGTAGCTTGATAAATTTAGTACTTCCTGGTATGGTTACTGTACTGGTAACTCCCCAAAAGAATCTGGATTGTGGTGAGGGAACAGAGAAAAAAGCTCATTTAGGACCTGCACTTACGAAGGGGGTAGGCAGCTGTATATCAGGGAGTAAACTTTCTGAGAATAGAAACAGCTGGAGCTTGTTAAGGTAATTACACAGGGGAAGGATAATGTACGGGGAACTCCTCAGAAGAATCTGATTTGTGGTGAGGGGAGAGAGATAAAAGCTCATTTAGGAACGACATGAACATGCTGCATACGTATCTGCTTATCAGTAAATATCTCCACTGAGAATAAGAAAAGCAGTAACTTAATAAATTAAGTACTTCCTGGTATGGATACTGTACTGGTAACTCCCCAAAAGAATCTGGATTGGGGTGAGGGAACAGAGAAAAAAGGTCATTTAGGACCTGCACTTACGAAGGGGGTAGGCAGCTGTATATCAGGGAGTAAACCTTCTGAGAATAAAAACAGCTGGAGCTTGCTAAGGTAATTACACAGGGGAAAGGATAATGTACCGGGAACTCCTCAGAAGAATCTGATTTGTGTTGAGGGGAGAGAGATAAAAGCTCATTTAGTAACCACATGAACATGCTGCGTAGGTAGGTCTTTATCAGTAAATATCTCCACTGAGATTAAGAAAAGCAGTAGCTTAATAAATTAAGTACTTCCTGGTATGGTTACTGTACTGGTAACTCCCCAAAAGAATCTGGATTGTGGTGTGGGAACAGAGAAAAAAGCTCATTTAGGACCTGCACTTACGAAGTGGGTAGGCAGCTGTATATCAGGGAGTAAACCTTCTGAGAATAAAAACAGCTGGAGCTTGTTAAGGTAATTACACAGGGGAAAGGATAATGTACTGGCAACTCCTCCGAAGAATCTGATTTGTGGTGAGGGGAGAGAGATAAAAGCTCATTTAGGAACGACATGAACATGCTGCGTAGGTAGCTGTTTATCAGTAAATATCTCCACTGAGATTAAGAAAAGCAGTAGCTTAATAAATTAAGTACTTCCTGGTATGGTTACTGTACTGGTCACTCCCCAAAAGAATCTGGATTTTGGTGAGGCAACAGAGAAAAAAGCTCATTTAGGACCTGCACTTACGAAGGGGGTAGGCAGCTATATATCAGCTAGTAAACCTTCTGAGAATAAAAACAGCTGGAGCTTGTTAAGGTAATTACACAGGGGAAAGGATAATGTACTGGGAAGTCCTCAGAAGAATCTGATTTGTGGTGAGGGGAGAGAGATAAAAGCTCATTTGAGAACGACATGAACATGCTGCGTACGTAGTTGTTTATCAGTAAATATCTCCACTGAGATTAAGAAAAGCAGTAGCTTAATAAATTAAGTACTTCCTGGTATGGTAACTGTACTGGTAACTCCGCAAAAGAATCTGGATTGTGGTGAGGGAACAGAGAATAATGCTCATTTACGACCTGCACTTACGAAGGGGGTAGGGAGCTGTATATCAGGGAGTAAACCTTCTGAGAATAAAAACAGCTGGAGCTTGTTAAGGTAATTACACAGGGGAAAGGATAATGTACTGGGAACTCCTCAGAAGAATCTGATTTGTGGTGAGGGAACAGAGAAATAAGCTCATTTAGGACCTGCACTTACGAAGGGGGTAGGCAGCTGTATATCAGGGAGTAAACCTTCTGAGAATAAAAACAGCTGGAGCTTGTTAAGGTAAGTACACAGGGGAAAGGATAATGTACTGGGAACTCCTCAGAAGAATCTGATTTGTGGTGAGGGGAGAGAGATAAAAGCTCATTTAGGAACGACATGAACATGCTGCGTAGGTCCTGTTTATCAGTAAATATCTCCACTGAGATTAAGAAAAGCAGTAGCTTAATAAATTAAGTACTTCCTGGTATGGTTACTGTACTTGTAACTCCCCAAAAGAATCAGGATTGTGTCGAGGGAACAGAGAAAAATGCTCACTTAAGACCTGCACTTACGAAGGGGGTAGGCAGCTGTATATCAGGGAGTAAACCTTCTGAGAATGAAAACAGCTGGAGCTTGTTAAGGTAATTACACAGGGGAAAGGATAATGTACGGGGAACTCCTCAGAAGAATCTGATTTGTGGTGAAGGGAGAGAGATAAAAGCTCATTTAGGAACGACATGAACATGCTGCGTAGGTAGCTGTTTATCAGTAAATATCTCCACTGAGATTAAGAAAAGCAGTAGCTTAATAAATTAAGTACTTCCTTGTATGGTTACTGTACTGGTAACTCCCCAAAAGAATCTGGATTGTGGTGAGGGAACAGAGTAAAAAGCTCATTTAGGACCTGCACTTACGAAGGGGGTAGGCAGCTGTATATCAGGGAGTAAACCTTCTGACAATACAAACAGCTGGAGCTTGTTAAGGTAATTACACAGGGGAAAGGATAATGTACTGGGAACTCCTCAGAAGAATCTGATTTGTGGTGAGGGGAGAGAGATAAAATCTCATGTAGGAACGACATGAACATGCTGCATACTTAGCTGTTTATCAGTAAATATCTCCACTGAGATTAAGAAAAGCAGTAGCTTAATAAATTAAGTACTTCCTGGTATGGATACTGTACTGGTAACACCCCAAAAGAATCTGGATTGTGGTGAGGGAACAGAGAAAAAAGCTCATTTAGGAACGACATGAACATGCTGCGTAGGTAGCTGTTTATCAGTAAATATCTCCATTGAGATTAAGAAAAGCAGTAGCTTAATAAATTAAGTACTTCCTGGTATGGTTACTGTACTGGTAACTCCCCAAAAGAATCTGGATTGTGGTGAGGGAACAGAGAAAAAAGCTCATTTAGGACCGGCACTTACGAAGATGGTAGGCAACTGTATATCAGGGAGTATCGCTTCTGAGAATAAAAACAGCTGGAGCTTGTTAAGGTAATTACACAGGGGAAAGGATAATGTACTGGGAACTCCTCAGAAGAATCTGATTCGTGGTGAGTGGAGAGAGATAAAAGCTCCTTTAGGAACGACATGAACATGCTGCATACGTAGCTGTTTATCACTAAATATCTCCACTGAGATTAAGAAAAGCAGTAGCTTAATAAATTAAGTACTTCCTGGTATGGTTACTGTACTGGTAATTCCCCAAAAGAATGTGGATTGTGGTGAGGGAACAGAGAATAAAGCTCATTTAGGACCTGCACTTACGAACGGGGTAGGCAGCTGTATATCAGGGAGTCAACCTTCTGAGAATAAAAACAGCTGGAGCTTGTTAAGGTAATTACATGGGGAAAGGATAATGTACGGGGAACTCCTCAGAAGAATCTGATTTGTGGTGAAGGGAGAGAGATAAAAACTCATTTAGGAACGACATGAACATGCTGCGTAGGTAACTGTTTATCAGTAAATATCTCCACTGAGATTAAGAAAAGCAGTAGCTTAATAAATTAAGTACTTCCTTGTATGGTTACTGTACTGGTAACTCCCCAAAAGAATCTGGATTGTGGTGAGGGAACAGAGAAAAAAGCTCATGTAGGACCTGCACTTACGAAGGGGGTAGGCAGCTGTATATCAGGGAGTAAACCTTCTGAAAATAAAAACAGCTGGACCTTGTTAAGGTAATTACACAGGGGAAAGGATAATGTACTGGGAACTCCTCAGAAGAATCTGATTTGTGGTGAGGGGAGAGAGATAAAAGCTTATTTAGGAACGACATGAACATGCTGCGTACGTAGCTGCTTATCAGTAAATATCTCCACTGAGATTAAGAAAAGCTGTAGCTTAATAAATTAAGTACTTCCTGCTATGGATACTGTACTGGTAACTGCCGAAAAGAATCTAGATTGTGGTGAGGGAACAGAGAGAAAAGCTCATTTAGGACCTGCACTGACGAAGGGGGTAGGCAGCTGTATATCAGGGAGTAAACCTTCTGAGAATAAACACAGCTGGAGCTTGTTAAGGTAATTACACAGGGGAAAGGATAATGTACTGGGAACTCCTCAGAAGAATCTGATTTGTGGTGAGGGGAGAGAGATAATAGCTCATTTATGAACGACATGAACATGCTGCGTAGGTAGCTGTTTATCAGTAAATATCTCCAGTGAGATTAAGAAAAGCAGTAGCTTAACAAATTAAGTACTTCCTGGTATGGTTACTGTACTGGTAACTCCCCAAAAGAATGTGGATTGTGGTGAGGGAACAGAGAAAAAAGCTCATTTAGGACCTGCACTTACGAAGGTGGTAGGCAGCTGTATATCAGGGAGTAAACCTTCTGAAAATAAAAACAGCTGGAGCTTGTTAAAGTAATTACACAGGGGAAAGGATAATGTACGGGGAACTCCTCAGAAGAATCTGATTTGTGGTGAAGGGAGAGAGATAAAAGCTCATTTAGGAACGACATGAACATGCTGCGTAGGTAGCTGTTTATCAGTAAATATCTCCACTGAGATTAAGAAAAGCAGTAGCTTAATAAATTAAGTACTTCCTTGTATGGTTACTGTACTGGTAACTCCCCAAAAGAATCTGGATTGTGGTGAGGGAACAGAGAAAAAAGCTCATTTAGGACCTGCACTTACGAAGGGGGTAGGCAGCTGTATATCAGGGAGTAAACCTTCTGAGAATAAAAACAGGTGGAGCTTGTTAAGGTAATTACAAAGGGGAAAGGATAATGTACTGGGAACTCCTCAGAAGAATCTGATTTGTGGTGAGGGGAGAGAGATATAAGCTCATTTAGGAACGACATGAACATGTTGGGTAGGTAGCTGTTTATCATTAAATATCTCTACTGAGATTAAGAAAAGCAATAGCTTAATAAATTAAATACTTCCTGGTATGGTTACTGTACTGGTAACTCCCCAAAAGAATCTGGATTGTGGTGAGGGAACAGAGAAAAAAGCTCATTTAGGACCTGCACTTACGAAGGGGGTAGGCAGCTGTATATCAGGGAGTAAACTTTCTGAGAGTAAAAACAGCTGGAGCTTGTTAAGGTAATTACACAGGGGAAAGGATAATGTACTGGGAACTCCTCAGAAGAATCTGATATGTGGTGAGGGGAGAGAGATAAAACCTCATTTAGGAACGACATGAACTTGCTGCGTAGGTAGCTGTTTATCAGTAAATATCTCCACTGAGAGTAAGAAAAGCAGTAGCTTAATAAATTAAGTACTTCCTGGTATGGTTACTGTACTGGTAACTCCCCAAAAGAATGTGGATTGTGGTGAGGGAACAGAGAATAAAGCTCATTTAGGACCTGCACTTACGAAGGGGGTAGGCAGCTGTATATCAGGGAGTAAACCTTCTGAGAATAAAAACAGCTGGAGCTTGTTAAGGTAATTACACAGGGGAAAGGATAATGTACTGGGAACTCCTCAGAAGAATCTGATTTGTGGTGAGGGGAGAGAGATAAAATCTCATGTAGGAACGACATGAACATGCTGCATACTTAGCTGTTTATCAGTAAATATCTCCACTGAGATTAAGAAAAGCAGTAGCTTAATAAATTAAGTACTTCCTGGTATGGATACTGTACTGGTAACTCCCCAAAAGAATCTGGATTGTGGTGAGGGAAGAGAGAAAAAAGCTCATGTAGGACCGGCACTTACGAAGATGGTAGGCAGCTGTATATCAGGGAGTATCGCTTCTGAGAATAAAAACAGCTGGAGCTTGTTAAGGTAATTTACACAGGGGAAAGGATAATGTACTGGGAACTCCTCAGAAGAATCTGAATCGTGGTGAGTGGAGAGAGATAAAAGCTCATTTAGGAACGACATGAACATGCTGCATACGTAGCTGTTTATCACTAAATATCTCCACTGAGATTAAGAAAAGCAGTAGCTTAATAAATTAAGTACTTCCTGGTATGGTTACTGTACTGGTAACTCCCCAAAAGAATCTGGACTGTGGTGAGGGAACAGAGAAAAAAGCTCATTTAGGACCTGCACGTACGAATGGGTTAGGCAGCTGTATATCAGGGAGTAAACCTTCTGAGAATAAAAACAGCTGGAGCTTGTTAAGCTAATTACACAGGGGAAAAGATAATGTACTGGGAACTCCTCAGAAGAATCTGATTTGTGGTGAGGGGAGAGAGATAAAAGCTCATTTAGGGAAGACATGAACATGCTGCGTAGGTAGCTGTTTATCAGTAAATATCTCCACTGAGATTAAGAAAAGCAGTAGCTTAATAAATTAAGTACTTCCTGGTATGGTTACTGTACTGGTAACTCCCCAAAAGAATCTGGATTGTGGTGAGGGAACAGAGAAAAAAGCTCATTTAGGACCTGCACGTACGAATGGGTTAGGCAGCTGTATATCAGGGAGTAAACCTTCTGAGAATAAAAACAGCTGGAGCTTGTTAAGGTAATTACACAGATGAAAGGATAATGTACGGGTAACTCCTCAGAAGAATCTGATTTGTGGTGAGGGGAGAGAGATAAAAGCTCATTTAGGAACGACATGAACATGCTGCGTAGGTAGCTGTTTATCAGTAAATATCTCCACTGAGATTAAGAAAAGCAGTAGCTTAATAAATTAAGTACTTCCTTGTATGGTTCCTGTACTGGTAACTCCCCAAAAGAATCTGGATTGTGGTGAGGGAACAGAGAAAAAAGCTCATTTAGAACCTGCACTTACTAAGTTGGTAGGCAGCTGTATATCAGGGAGTAAACCTTCTGAGAATAAAAACAGCTGGAGCTTGTTAAGGTAATTACACGGGGAAAGGATAATGTACGGGGAACTCCTCAGAAGAATCTGATTTGTGGTGAAGGGAGAGAGATAAAAACTCATTTAGGAACGACATGAACATGCTGCGTAGGTAACTGTTTATCAGTAAATATCTCCACTGAGATTAAGAAAAGCAGTAGCTTAATAAATTAAGTACTTCCTTGTATGGTTACTGTACTGGTAACTCCCCAAAAGAATCTGGATTGTGGTGAGGGAACAGAGAAAAAAGCTCATTTAGGACCTGCACTTACGAAGGGGGTAGGCAGCTGTATATCAGGGAGTAAACCTTCTGAGAATAAAAACAGCTGGACCCTGTTAAGTTAATTACACAGGGGAAAGGATAATGTACTGGGAACTCCTCAGAAGAATCTGATTTGTGGTGAGGGGATAGAGATAATAGCTCATTTATGAACGACATGAACATGCTGCGTACGTAGCTGCTTATCAGTAAATATCTCCACTGAGATTAAGAAAAGCTGTAGCTTAATAAATTAAGTACTTTCTGCTATGGATACTGTACTGGTAACTGCCGAAAACAATCTGGATTGTGGTGAGGGAACAGAGAGAAAAGCTCATTTAGGACCTGCACTGACGAAGGGGGTAGGCAGCTGTATATCAGGGAGTAAACCTTCTGAGAATAAACACAGCTGGAGCTTGTTAAGGAAATTACACAGGGGAAAGGATAATGTACTGGGAACTCCTCAGAAGAATCTGATTTGTGGTGAGGGGAGAGAGATAATAGCTCATTTATGAACGACATGAACATGCTGCGTAGGTAGCTGTTTATCAGTAAATATCTCCAGTGAGATTAAGAAAAGCAGTAGCTTAATAAATTAAGTACTTCCTGGTATGGTTACTGTACTGGTAACTCCCCAGAAGAATCTGGATTGTGGTGAGGGAACAGAGAAAAAAGCTCATTTAGGACCTGCACTTACGAAGGGGGTAGGCAGCTGTATATCAGGGAGTAAACCTTCTGAGAATAAAAACAGCTGGAGCTTGTTAAGGTAATTACACAGGGGAAAGGATAATGTACTGGGAACTCCTCAGAAGAATCTGATTTGTGGTGAGGGGAGAGAGATATAAGCTCATTTAGGAACGACATGAACGTGTTGGGTAGGTAGCTGTTTATCATTAAATATCTCTACTGAGATTAAGAAAAGCAGTAGCTTAATAAATTAAGTACTTCCTGGTATGGTTACTGTACTGGTAACTCCCCAAAAGAATCTGGATTGTGGTGAGGGAACAGAGAAAAAAGCTCATTTAGGACCTGCACTTACGAAGGGGGTAGGCAGCTGTATATCAGGGAGTAAACTTTCTGAGAGTAAAAACAGCTGGAGCTTGTTAAGGTAATTACACAGGGGAAAGGATAATGTACTGGGAACTCCTCAGAAGAATCTGATTTGTGGTGAGGGGAGAGAGATAAAACCTCATTTAGGAACGACATGAACATGCTGCGTAGGTAGCTGTTTATCAGTAAATATCTCCACTGAGATTAAGAAAAGCAGTAGCTTAATAAATTAAGTACTTCCTGGTATGGTTACTGTACTGGTAACTCCCCAAAAGAATGTGGATTGTGGTGAGGGAACAGAGAATAAAGCTCATTTAGGACCTGCACTTACGAAGGGGGTAGGCAGCTGTATATCAGGGAGTAAACCTTCTGAGAATAAAAACAGCTGGAGCTTGTTAAGGTAATTACACAGGGGAAAGGATAATGTACTGGGAACTCCTCAGAAGAATCTGATTTGTGGTGAGGGGAGAGAGATAAAATCTCATGTAGGAACGACATGAACATGCTGCATACTTAGCTGTTTATCAGTAAATATCTCCACTGAGATTAAGAAAAGCAGTAGCTTAATAAATGAAGTACTTCCTGGTATGGATACTGTACTGGTAACTCCTCAAAAGAATCTGGATTGTGGTGAGGGAACAGAGAAAAAAGTTCATGTAGGACCGGCACTTACGAAGATGGTAGGCAGCTGTATATCAGGGAGTATCGCTTCTGAGAATAAAAACAGCTGGAGCTTGTTAAGGTAATTACACAGGGGAAAGGATAATGTACTGGGAACTCCTCAGAAGAATCTGATTCGTGGTGAGGGGAGAGAGATAAAAGCTCATTTAGGAACGACATGAACATGCTGCATACGTAGCTGTTTATCAGTAAATATCTCCACTGAGATTAAGAAAAGCAGTAGCTTAATAAATTAAGTACTTCCTGGTATGGATACTGTACTGGTAACTCCCCAAAAGAATCTGGATTGTGGTGAGGGAACAGAGAAAAAAGCTCATTTAAGACCTGCACTTACGAAGGGGGTAGGCAGCTGTATATCAGGGAGTAAATCTTCTGAGAATAAAAACAGCTGGAGCTTGTTAAGGTAATTACACAGGGGAAAGGATAATGTCCTGGGAACTCCTCAGAAGAATCTGATTTGTCGTGAGGGGAGAGAGATAAAAGCTCATTTAGGAACGACATGAACATGCTGCGTAGGTAGCTGTTTATCACTAAATATCTCCACTGAGATTAAGAAAAGCAGTAGCTTAATAAATTAAGTACTTCCTGGTATGGTTACTGTACTGGTAACTCCCCAAAAGAATGTGGATTGTGGTGAGGGAACAGAGAATAAAGCTCATTTAGGACCTGCACTTACGAAGGGGGTAGGCAGCTGTATATCAGGGAGTAAACCTTCTGAGAGTAAAAACAGCTGGAGCTTGTTATGGTAATTACACAGGGGAAAGGATAATGTACTGGGAACTCCTCAGAAGAATCTGATTTGTGGTGAGGGGAGAGAGATAAAAGCTCATTTAGGAACGACATGAACATGCTGCGTAGGTAGCGGTTTATCACTAAATATCTCCACTGAGAATAAGAAAAGCAGTAGCTTAATAAATTAAGTACTTCCTGGTATGGTTACTGTACTGGTAACTCCCCAAAAAAATCGGGATTGTGGTGAGGGAACAGAGAAAAAAGCTCATTTAGGACCTGCACTTACGAAGGGGGTAGGCAGCTGTATATCAGGGAGTATCGCTTCTGAGAATAAAAACAGCTGGAGCTTGTTAAGGTAATTACACAGGGGAAAGGATAATGTACTGGGAACTCCTCAGAAGAATCTGATTCGTGCTGAGGGGAGAGAGATAAAAGCTCATTTAGGAACGACATGAACATGCTGCATACGTAGCTGTTTATCAGTAAATATCTCCACTGAGATTAAGAAAAGCAGTAGCTTAATAAATTAAGTAATTCCTGGTATGGATACTGTACTGGTAACTCCCCAAAAGAATCTGGATTGTGGTGAGGGAACAGAGAAAAAAGCTCATTTAGGAACGACATGAACATGCTGCGTAGGTAGCTGTTTATCAGTAAATATCTCCACTGAGATTAAGAAAACCAGTAGCTTAATAAATTAAGTACTTCCTGGTATGGTTACTGTACTGGTAACTCCCCAAAAGAATCTGATTTGTGTTGAGGGAATAGAGAAAAAAGCTCATTTAGGACCGGCACTTACGAAGATGGTAGGCAGCTGTATATTAGGGAGTAAACCTTCTGAGAAAAAAACAGCTGGAGCTTGTTAAGGTAATTACACAGGGGAAAGGATAATGTACTGGGAACTCCTCAGAAGAATCTGATTCGTGGTGAGGGGAGAGAGATAAAAGCTCATTTAGGAACGACATGAACATGCTGCGTAGGTAGCTGTTTATCAGTAAATATCTCCACTGAGATTAAGAAAAGCAGTAGCTTAATAAATTAAGTACTTCCTGGTATGGTTACTGTACTGGTAACTCCCCAAAAGAATCGGGATTGTGGTGAGGGAACAGAGAAAAAAGCTCATTTAGGACCTGCACTTACGAAGGGGGTAGGCAGCAGTATATCAGGGAGTATCGCTTGTGAGAATAAAAACAGCTGGAGCTTGTTAAGGTAATTACACAGGGGAAAGGATAATGTACTGGGAACTCCTCAGAAGAATCTGATTCGTGGTGAGGGGAGAGAGATAAAAGCTCATTTAGGAAAGACATGAACATGCTGCGTAGGTAGCTGTTTATCAGTAAATATCTCCACTGAGATTAAGAAAAGCAGTAGCTTAATAAATTAAGTACTTCCTGGTATGGATACTGTACTGGTAACTCCCCAAAAGAATCTGGATTGTGGTGAGGGAACAGAAAAAAAGCTCATTTAGGATCGACATGAACATGCTGCGTAGGTAGCTGTTTATCAATAAATATCTCCACTGAGATTAAGAAAAGCAGTAGCTTAATAAATTAAGTACTTCCTGGTATGGTTACTCTACTGGTAACTCCCCAAAAGAATCTGGATTTTTGTGAGGGAACAGAGAAAAAAGCTCATTTCGGACCGGCACTTACGAAAGGGATAGGCAGCTGTATATCAGGGAGTAAACCTTCTGAGAATAAAAACAGCTGGAGCTTGTTAAGGTAATTACACAGGGGAAAGGATAATGTCCTGGGAACTCCTCAGAAGAATCGGATTTGTCGTGAGGGGAGAGAGATAAAAGCTCATTTAGGAACGACATGAACATGCTGCGTAGGTAGCTGTTTATCACTAAATATCTCCACTGAGATTAAGAAAAGCAGTAGCTTAATAAATTAAGTACTTCCTGGTATGGTTACTGTACTGGTATCTCCCCAAACGAATGTGGATTGTGGTGAGGGAACAGAGAATAAAGCTCATTTAGGACCTGCACTTACGAAGGGGGTAGGCAGCTGTATATCAGGGAGTAAACCTTCTGAGAATAAAAACAGCTGGAGCTTGTTAAGGTAATTACACAGGGGAAAGGATAATGTACTGGGAACTCCTCAGAAGAATCTGATTTGTGGTGAGGGGAGAGAGATAAAAGCTCATTTAGGAAAGACATGAACATGCTGCGTAGGTAGCTGTTTATCAGTAAATATCTCCACTGAGATTAAGAAAAGCAGTAGCTTAATAAATTAAGTACTTTCTGATATGGTTACTGTACTGGTAACTCCCCAAAAGAATGTGGATTGTGGTGAGGGAACAGAGAATAAAGCTCATTTAGGACCTGCACTTACGAAGGGGGTAGGCAGCTGTATATCAGGGAGTAAACCTTCTGAGAATAAAAACAACTGGAGCTTGTTAAGGTAATTACACAGGTTAAAGGATAATGTACTGGGAACTCCTAAGAAGAATCTGATTTGTGGTGAGGGGAGAGAGATAAAAGCTCATTTAAGAACGACATGAACATGCTGCGTAGGTAGCTGTTTATCAGTAAATATCTCCAGTGAGATTAAGAAAAGCATTATCTTAATAAATTAAGTACTTCCTGGTATGGTTACTGTACTGGTAACTCCCCAAAAGAACCTGGATTGAGGTGAGGGAACAGAGAAAAAAGCTCATTTAAGACCTGCACTTACGTAGGGGGTAGGCAGCTGTATATCAGGGAGTAAACCTTCTGAAAATAAAAACAGCTGGAGCTTGTTAAGGTAATTACACAGGGGAAAGGATAATGTACTGGGAACTCCTCAGAAGATTCTGATTTGTGGTGAGGGGAGAGAGATAAAAGCTCATTTAGGAACGACATGAACATGCTGCGTAGGTAGCTGTTTATTAGTAAATATCTCCACTGAGATTAAGAAAAGCAGTAGCTTAATAAATTAAGTACTTCCTGGTATGGTTACTGTACTGGTAACTCCCCAAACTAATCTGGATTGTGGTGAGGGTACAGAGAAAAAAGCTCATTTAGGACCTGCACGTACGAAGGGGGTAGGCAGCTGTATATCAGGGAGTACACCTTCTGAGAATAAAAACAGCTGGAGCTTGTTAAGATAATTACACAGGGGAAAGGATAATATAGTGGGAACTCGTCAAAAGAATCTGATTTGTGGTGAGGGGAGAGTGATAAAAGCTCATTTAGGAACGACATGAACATGCTGCGTAGGTAGCTGCTTATCACTAAATATCTCCACTGAGATTAAGAAAAGCAGTAGCTTAATAAATTAAGTACTTCCTGGTATGGTTACTGTACTGGTAACTCCCAAAGGAATCTGGATTGTGGTGAGGGAACAGAGAAAAAAGCTCATTAAGACCTGCACTTACGAAGGGGGTAGGCAGCTGTATATCAGGGAGTAAACCTTCTGAGAATAAAAACAGCTGGAGCTTGTTAAGGTAATTACACAGGTGAAAGGATAAAGTACTGGGAACTCCTCAGAAGAATCTGATTTGTGGTGAGGGGAGAGAGATAAAAGCTCATTTTGGAACGACATGAACATGCTGCGTAGGTAGCTGTTTATCAGTAAATATCTACAGTGAGATTAAGAAAAGCATTATCTTAATAAATTAAGTACTTCCTGGTATGGTTACTGTACTGGTAACTCCCCAAAAGAACCTGGATTGAGGTGAGGGAACAGAGAAAAATGCTCATTTAAGACCTGCACTTACGTAGGGGGTAGGCAGCTGTATATCAGGGAGTAAACCTTCTGAAAATAAAAACAGCTGGAGCTTGTTAAGGTAATTACACAGGGGAAAGGATAATGTACTGGGAACTCCTCAGAAGAATCTGATTTGTGGTGAGGGGAGAGAGATAAAAGCTCATTTAGGAACGACATGAACATGCTGCGTAGGTAGCTGTTTATTAGTAAATATCTCCACTGAGATTAAGAAAAGCAGTAGCTTAATAAATTACGTACTTTCTGGTATGGTTACTGTACTGGTAACTCCCCAAAAGAATCTGGATTGTGGTGAGGGAACAGAAAAAAAGCTCATTTAGGAAGGACATGAACATGCTGCGTAGGTAGCTGTTTATCAGTAAATATCTCCACTGAGATTAAGAAAAGCAGTAGCTTAATAAATTAAGTACTTCCTGGTATGGTTACTCTACTGGTAACTCCCCAAAAGAATCTGGATTTTTGTGAGGGAACAGAGAAAAAAGCTCATTTAGGACCGGCACTTACGAAAGGGATAGGCAGCTGTATATCAGGGAGTAAACCTTCTGAGAATAAAAACAGCTGGAGCTTGTTAAGGTAATTACACAGGGGAAAGGATAATGTCCTGGGAACTCCTCAGAAGAATCGGATTTGTCGTGAGGGGAGAGAGATAAAAGCTCATTTAGGAACGACATGAACATGCTGCGTAGGTAGCTGTTTATCACTAAATATCTCCACTGAGATTAAGAAAAGCAGTAGCTTAATAAATTAAGTACTTCCTGGTATGGTTACTGTACTGGTATCTCCCCAAAAGAATCTGGATTGTGGTGAGGGAACAGAGGAAAAAGCTCATTTAAGACCTGCACTTACGAAGGGGGTAGGCAGCTGTATATCAGGGAGTAAACCTTCTGAGAATAAAAACAGCTGGAGCTTGTAAAGGTAATTACACAGGGGAAAGGATAATGTACTGGGAACTCCTCAGAAGAATCTGGTTTGTGGTGAGGGGAGAGAGATAAAAGCTCATTTAGGAACGACATGAACATGCTGCGTAGGTAGCTCTTTATCAGTAAATATCTCCACTGAGATTAAGAAAAGCAGTAGCTTAATAAATTAAGTACTTCCTGGTATGGTTACTGTACTGGTAACTCCCCAAAAGAATCTGGATTGTTGGGAGGGAACAGAGAAAAAAGCTCATTTAGGACCTGCACTTACGAAGGGGTTAGGCAGCAGTATATCAGGGAGTAAACCTTCTGACAATAAAAACAGCCGGCGCTTGTTAAGATAATTACACAGGGGAAAGGATAATGTACTGGGAACTCCTCAGAAGAATCTGATTTGTGGTGATGGGAGAGAGATAAAAGCTCATTTAGGAACGATATGAACATGCTGCGTAGGTAGCTGTTTATCAGTAAATATCTCCACTGAGATTAAGAAAAGCAGTAGCTTAATAAACTAAGTACTTCCTGGTATGGTTACTGTACTGGTAACTCCCCAAAAGCATCTGGATTGTGGTGAGGGAACAGAGAAAAAAGCTCATTTAGGACCTGCACTTACGAAGTGTGTAGGCAGCTGTATATCAGGGAGTAAACCTTCTGAGAATAAAAACAGCTGGAGCTTGTTAAGGTAATTACACAGGGGAAAGGATAATGTACTGGGAACTCCTCAGAAGAATCTGACTAGTGGTGAGGGGAGAGAGATAAAAGCTCATTTAGGAACGACATGAACATTCTACGTAGGTAGCTGTTTATCAGTAAATATCTCCACTGAGATTAAAAAAAGCAGTAGCTTAAAAGATTAAGTACTTCCTGGTATGGTTACTGTACTGGTAACTCCCAAAAAGAATCTGGATTGTGGTGAGGGAACAGCGAAAAAAGCTCATTTAGGACCTGCACTTACGAAGGGGGTAGGCAGCTGTATATCAGGGAGTATCGCTTCTGAGAATAAAAACAGCTGGAGCTTGTTAAGGTAATTACACAGGGGAAAGGATAATGTACTGGGAACTCCTCAGAAGAATCTGATTTGTGGTGAGTGTAGAGAGATAAAAGCTCATTTAGGAACGACATGAACATGCTGCATACGTAGCTGTTTATCAGTAAATATCTCCACTGAGATTAAGAAAAGCAGTAGCTTAATAAATTAAGTACTTCCTGGTATGGATACTGTACTGGTAACTCCCCAAAAGAATCTGGTTTGTTGTGAGGGAACAGAGAAAAAAGGTCATTTAGGACCTGCACTTTCGAAGGGGGTAGGCAGCTGTACATCAGGGAGTAAACCTTCTGAGAATAAAAAAAGCTGGAGCTTGTTAAGGTAATTACACAGGGGAAAGGATAATGTACTGGGAACTCCTCAGAAGAATCTGATTTGTGTTGAGGGGAGAGAGATAAAAGCTCATTTAGGAACGACATGAACATGCTGCGTACGTAGCTGTTTATGAGTAAATATCTCCACTGAGATTAAGAAAAGCAGTAGCTTAATAAATTAAGTACTTCCTGGTATGGTTACTGTACTGGTAATTCCCCAAAAGAATCTGGATTGTGGTGAGGGAACAGAGATAAAAGCTCATTTAGGACCTGCACATACGAAGGGGGTAGACAGCTGTATATCAGGGATTAAAACTTCTGAGAAAAAAAAAAGCTGGAGCTTGTTAAGGTAATTACACAGGGGAAAGAATAATGTACTGGGAACTCCTCAGAAGAATCTGATTTGTGGTGAGGGGAGAGAGATAAAAGCTCATTTAGGAACGACATGAACATGCTGCGTAGGTAGATGTTTATCAGTAAATATCTCCACTGAGATTAAGAAAAGCAGTAGCTTAATAAATTAAGTAGTTCCTGGTATGGTTACTCTACTGGTAACTCCCCAAAAGAATCTGGATTGTGGTGAGGGAACAAAGAAAGAAGCTCATTTAGGACCTACACTTACGAAGGGGGTAGGCAGCTGTATATCAGGGAGTAAACCCTCTGAGAATAAAAAAAGCTGGAGCTTGTTAAGGTAATTACACAGGGGAAAGGATAATGTACTAGGAACTCCTCAGAAGAATCTGATTTGTGGTGAGGGGAGAGAGATAAAAGCTCATTTAGGAACGACATGAACATGCTGCATTCGTAGCTGTTTATCAGTAAATATCTCCACTGAGATTAAGAAAAGCAGTAGCTTAATAAATTAAGTACTTCCTGGTATGGTTACTGTACTGGTAACTCCCCAAAAGAATCTGGATTGTCGTGAGGGAACAGAGAAAAAAGCTCATTTAGGACCTGCACTTACGAAGGGGGTAGGCAGCTGTATATCAGGGAGTGAACCTTCTGAGAATAAAAACAGCTGGAGCTTGTTAAGGTAATTACACAGGGGAAAGGTAATGTACTGGGAACTCCGCAGAAGAATCTGATTTGTGGTGAGGGGAGAGAGATAAAAGCTCATTTAGGAACGACATGAACATGCTGCGTACGTAGATGTTTATCAGTAAATATCTCCACTGAGATTAAGAAAAGCAGTAGCTTAATAAATTAAGTACTTCCTGGTATGGTTACTGTACTGGTATCTCCCCAAAAGAATCTGGATTGTGGTGAGGGAACAGAGAAAAAAGCTCATTTAAGACCTGCACTTACGAAGGGGGTAGGCAGCTGTATATCAGGGAGTAAACCTTCTGAGAATAAAAACAGCTGGAGCTTGTAAAGGTAATTACACAGGGGAAAGGATAATGTACTGGGAACTCCTCAGAAGAATCTGGTTTGTGGTGAGGGGAGAGAGATAAAAGCTCATTTAGGAACGACATGAACATGCTGCGTAGGTAGCTCTTTATCAGTAAATATCTCCACTGAGATTAAGAAAAGCAGTAGCTTAATAAATTAAGTACTTCCTGGTATGGTTACTGTACTGGTAACTCCCCAAAAGAATCTGGATTGTTGGGAGGGAACAGAGAAAAAAGCTCATTTAGGACCTGCACTTACGAAGGGGTTAGGCAGCAGTATATCAGGGAGTAAACCTTCTGACAATAAAAACAGCTGGCGCTTGTTAAGATAATTACACAGGGGAAAGGATAATGTACTGGGAACTCCTCAGAAGAATCTGATTTGTGGTGATGGGAGAGAGATAAAAGCTCATTTAGGAACGATATGAACATGCTGCATAGGTAGCTGTTTATCAGTAAATATCTCCACTGAGATTAAGAAAAGCAGTAGCTTAATAAACTAAGTACTTCCTGTTATGGTTACTGTACTGGTAACTCCCCAAAAGCATCTGGATTGTGGTGAGGGAACAGAGAAAAAAGCTCATTTAGGACCTGCACTTACGAAGTGTGTAGGCAGCTGTATATCAGGGAGTAAACCTTCTGAGAATAAAAACAGCTGGAGCTTGTTAAGGTAATTACACAGGGGAAAGGATAATGTACTGGGAACTCCTCAGAAGAATCTGACTAGTGGTGAGGGGAGAGAGATAAAAGCTCATTTAGGAACGACATGAACATTCTACGTAGGTAGCTGTTTATCAGTAAATATCTCCACTGAGATTAAAAAAAGCAGTAGCTTAAAAGATTAAGTACTTCCTGGTATGGTTACTGTACTGGTAACTCCCAAAAAGAATCTGGATTGTGGTGAGGGAACAGCGAAAAAAGCTCATTTAGGACCTGCACTTACGAAGGGGGTAGGCAGCTGTATATCAGGGAGTATCGCTTCTGAGAATAAAAACAGCTGGAGCTTGTTAAGGTAATTACACAGGGGAAAGGATAATGTACTGGGAACTCCTCAGAAGAATCTGATTTGTGGTGAGTGTAGAGAGATAAAAGCTCATTTAGGAACGACATGAACATGCTGCATACGTAGCTGTTTATCAGTAAATATCTCCACTGAGATTAAGAAAAGCAGTAGCTTAATAAATTAAGTACTTCCTGGTATGGATACTGTACTGGTAATTCCCCAAAAGAATCTGGATTGTCGTGAGGGAACAGAGAAAAAAGCTCATTTAGGACCTGCACATACGAAGGGGGTAGACAGCTGTATATCAGGGATTAAAACTTCTGAGAAAAAAAAAAGCTGGAGCTTGTTAAGGTAATTACACAGGGGAAAGAATAATGTACTGGGAACTCCTCAGAAGAATCTGATTTGTGGTGAGGGGAGAGAGATAAAAGCTCATTTAGGAACGACATGAACATGCTGCGTAGGTAGATGTTTATCAGTAAATATCTCCACTGAGATTAAGAAAAGCAGTAGCTTAATAAATTAAGTAGTTCCTGGTATGGTTACTCTACTGGTAACTCCCCAAAAGAATCTGGATTGTGGTGAGGGAACAGAGAAAGAAGCTCATTTAGGACCTACACTTACGAAGGGGGTAGGCAGCTGTATATCAGGGAGTAAACCTTCTGAGAATAAAAAAAGCTGGAGCTTGTTAAGGTAATTACACAGGGGAAAGGATAATGTACTGGGAACTCCTCAGAAGAATCTGATTTGTGGTGAGGGGAGAGAGATAAAAGCTCATTTAGGAACGACATGAACATGCTGCATTCGTAGCTGTTTATCAGTAAATATCTCCACTGAGATTAAGAAAAGCAGTAGCTTAATAAATTAAGTACTTCCTGGTATGGTTACTGTACTGGTAACTCCCCAAAAGAATCTGGATTGTCGTGAGGGAACAGAGAAAAAAGCTCATTTAGGACCTGCACTTACGAAGGGGGTAGGCAGCTGTATATCAGGGAGTGAACCTTCTGAGAATAAAAACAGCTGGAGCTTGTTAAGGTAATTACACAGGGGAAAGGTAATGTACTGGGAACTCCGCAGAAGAATCTGATTTGTGGTGAGGGGAGAGAGATAAAAGCTCATTTAGGAACGACATGAACATGCTGCGTACGTAGATGTTATCAGTAAATATCTCCACTGAGATTAAGAAAAGCAGTAGCTTAATAAATTAAGTACTTCCTGGTATGGTTACTGTACTGGTAACTCCCCAAAAGAATCTGGATTGTGGTGAGGGAACAGAGAAAAAAGCTCATTTAGGACCTGCACTTACGAAGGGGGTAGGCAGCTGTATATCAGGGAGTAAACCTTCTGAGAATAAAAACAGCTGGATCTTGTTAAGGTAATTACACAGGGGAAAGGATAATGTACTTGGAACTCCTCAGAAGAATCTGATTTGTGGTGAGGGGAGAGAGATAAAAGCTCATTTAGGAACGACATGAACATGCTGCGTAGGTAGCTGTTTATCAGTAAATATCTCCACTGAGATTAAGAAAAGCAGTAGCTTAATAAATTAAGTACTTCCTGTTATGGTTACTGTACTGGTAACTCCCCAAAAGAATCTGGATTGTGGTGTGGGAACAGAGAAAAAAGCTCATTTAGGACCTGTACCTACGAAGGGGGTAGACAGCTGTATATCAGGGAGTAAACCTTCTGAGAATAAAAACAGCTGGAGCTTGTTAAGGTAATTACACAGGGGAAAGGAGAATGTACTGGGAACTCCTCAGAAGAATCTGATTTGTGGTGAGGGGAGAGAGATAAAAGCTCATTTAGGAACGACATGAACAGGCTGCGTAGGTAGCTGTTTATCAATTAATATCTCCACTGAGATTAAGAAAAGCAGTAGCTTAATAAATTAAGTCCTTCCTGGTATGGTTACTGTACTGGTAACTCCCCAAAAGAATCTGGATTCTGGTGAGGGAACAGAGAAAAAAGGTCATGTAGGACCTGCACTTACGAAGGTTGTAGGCAGCTGTATATCAGGGAGTAAACCTTCTGAGAATAAAAACAGCTGGAGCTTGTTAAGGTAATTACACAGGGGAAAGGATAATGTACTGGGAACTCCTCAGAAGAATCTGATTTGTGGTGAGGGGAGAGAGATAAAAGCTCATTTAGGAACGACATGAACATACTTTGTAGGTAGCTGTTTATCAGTAAATATCTCCACTGAGATTAAGAAAAGCAGTATCTTAATAAATTAAGTACTTCCTGGTATGGTTACTGTACTGGTAACTCCCCAAAAGAATCTGGATTGTGGTGAGGGAACAGAGAAAAAAGCTCATTTAGGACCAGCGCTAACGAAGGGGGTAGGCAGTTGTATATCAGGGAGTAAAACTTCTGAGAATAAAAACAGCTGGAGCTTATAAAGATAATTACACAGGGGAAAGGATAATGTACTGGGTACTCCTCAGAAGAATCTGATTTGTGGTGAGGGGAGAGGGATAAAAGCTCATTTAGGAACGACATGAACATGCTGGGTAGATCGCTGTTTATCAGTAAATATCTCCAATGAGATTAAGAAAAGCATCACCT
>NW_025956821.1:0-54794 GCF_023159225.1 Perognathus longimembris pacificus | reverse complement strand
AATCCAGATTCTATTGGAGAGTTACCAGTACAGGAACCATACCAGGAAGTACTTAATTTATTAAGCTACTGCTTTTCTTAATCTCAATGGAGATATTTACTGATAAACAGCTACCTACGCAGCATGTTCATGTCGTTCTTAAATGAGCTTTTATCTCTCTCCCCTCACCACAAATCAGATTCTTCTGAGGAGTTCCAAGTAAATTATCCTTTCCCTGTGTAATTACCTTAAAAAGCTCCAGCTGTTTTTATTCTCAGAAGGTTTACTCCCTGATATACAGCTGCCTACCCCCTTCGTAAGTGCAGGTCCTAAATGAGCTTTTTTCTCTGTTCCCTCACCACAATCCAGATTATTTTCGGGAGTTACCAGTACAGTAACCATACAGGAAGTACTTAATTTATTAAGCTACTGCTTTTCTTAATCTCAGTGGAGATATTTACTGATAAACAGCTACCTACACAGCATGTTCATGTCGTTCCTAAATGAGCTTTTACCTCTCTCCCCTCACCACAAATCAAATTCTTCTGAGGAGTTCCCAGTACAATATCCTTTCCCCTATGTAATTACCTTAACAAGCTCCAGCTGTTTTTATTCTCAGAAGGTTTACTCCCTGATACACAGCTGCCTACCCCCTTCGTAAGTGTAGGTCCTAAACCAGCTTTTTCTCTGTTCCCTCACCACAATCCAGGTTCTTTTGGGGAGTTACTAGTACAGTAACCATACCAGGAAGTACTTAATTTATTAAGCTACTGCTTTTCTTAATCTCAGTGGAGATATTTACTGATAAACAGCTACCTACGCAGCATGTTCATGTCGTTCCTAAATGAGCTTTTATCTCTCTCCCCTCACCACAAATCAGATTCTTCTGAGGAGTTCCCAGTACAATATCCTTTCCCCTATGTAATTACCTTAACAAGCTCCAGCTGTTTTTATTCTCAGAAGGTTTACTCCCTGATACACAGCTGCCTACCCCCTTCGTAAGTGCAGGTCCTAAATGAGCTTATTTCTCTGTTCCCTCACCACAATCCAGATTCTTTTGGGGAGTTACCAGTACAGTACCCATACCAGGAAGTACTTAATTTATTAAGCTACTGCTTTTCTTAATCTCAGTGGAGATATTTACTGATAAACAGCTACCTACGCAGCATGTTCATGTCGTACCTAATGAGCTTTTATCTCTGTCCCCTCACCAACAAACCAGATTCTTCTGAGGAGTTCCCAGTACTTTATCCTTTTCCCTGTGCTTTTCGTAATCTCAGTGGAGATATTTACTGATAAACAGCTACCTATGCAGCATGTTCATGTCGTTCCTAAATGAGCTTTTATCTCTCTTCCCTCACGACATATCAGATTCTTCTGAGGAGTTCCCAGTACATTATCCTTTCCCCTGTGTAATTACCTTAACAAGTTCCAGCTGTTTTTATTCTCAGAAGGTTTACTCCCTGATATACAGCTGCCTACCCCCTTCGTAATTGCAGGTCCTAAATGAGCTTTTTCCTCTGTTCCCTCACAACAATCCAGATTCTTTTGGGGAGTTACCAGTACAGGAACCATACCAGGAAGTACTTAATTTATTAAGCTACTGCTTTTCTTAATCTCAATGGAGATATTTACTGATAAACAGCTACCTACGCAGCATGTTCATGTCGTTCTTAAATGAGCTTTTATCTCTCTCCCCTCACCACAAATCAGATTCCTCTGAGGAGTTCCAAGTAAATTATCCTTTCCCTGTCTAATTACCTTAAAAAGCTCCAGCTGTTTTTATTCTCAGAAAGTTTACTCCCTGATATACAGCTGCCTACCCCCTTCGTAAGTGCAGGTCCTAAATGAGCTTTTTTCTCTGTTCCCTGACCACAATCCAGATTCTTTTCGGGAGTTACCCGTCCAGTAACCATACCAGGAAGTACTTAATTTATTAAGCTACTGCTTTTCTTAATCTCAGTGGAGATATTTACTGATAAACAGCTACCTACACAGCATGTTCATGTCGTTCCTAAATGAGCTTTTATCTCTCTCCCCTCACCACAAATCAGATTCTTCTGAGGAGTTCCCAGTACAATATCCTTTCCCCTATGTAATTACCTTAACAAGCTCCAGCTGTTTTATTCTCAGAAGGTTTACTCCCTGATATACAGCTGCCTACCCCCTTCGTAAGTGTAGGTCCTAAACCAGCTTTTTTCTCTGTTCCCTCACCACAATCCAGGTTCTTTTGGGGAGTTACTAGTACAGTAACCATACCAGGAAGTACTTAATTTATTAAGCTACTGCTTTTCTTAATCTCAGTGGAGATATTTACTGATAAACAGCTACCTACGCAGCATGTTCATTTCGTTCCTAAATGAGCTTTTATCTCTGTCCCCTCACCAACAAACCAGATTCTTCTGAGGAGTTCCCAGTACTTTATCCTTTTCCCTGTGCTTTTCGTAATCTCAGTGGAGATATTTACTGATAAACCGCTACCTACGCAGCATGTTCATGTCGTTCCTAAATGAGCTTTTATCTCTCACCCCTCACCACAAATAAGATTCTTCTTAGGAGTTCCCAGTACATTATCCAATCCCCTGTGTAATTACCTTTATAAGCTCCAGCTGTTTTTATTCTCAGAAGGTTTACTCCCTGATATAAAACTGCCTACACCCTTCGTAAGTGCAGGTCCTAAATGAGCTTTTTTCTCTGTTCCCTCACCACAATCCAGATTCTTTTGGGGAGTTACCAGTACAGTACCCATACCAGGAAGTACTTAATTTATTAAGCTACTGCTTTTCTTAATCTCAGTGGAGATATTTACTGATAAACAGCTACCTACGCAGCATGTTCCTGTCGTTCCTAAATGCGCTTTTTTCTCTGTTCCCTCACCACAATCCAGACTCTTTTGGGGAGATACCAGTACAGTAACCATACAAGGAAGTACTTAATTTATTAAGCTACTGCTTTTCTTAATCTCAGTGGAGATATTTACTGATAAACAGCTAGCTACGCAGGATGTTCATGTCGTTCCTAAATGAGCTTTTATCTCTCTCCCCTCACCACAAATCAGATTCTTCTGAGGAGTTCCCAGTACATTATCCTTTCCCCTGTGTAATTACCTTAACAAGCTCAGGCTGTTTTTATTCTCAGAAGGTTTACTCCCTGATATACACCTGCCTACCCCCTTCGTAAGTACAGGTCCTAAATGAGCTTTTATCTCAGTTCCCTCACCACAATCCAGATTCATTTGGGGAGTTACCAGTAGAGTAACCATACCAGGAAGTACTTAACTTATTAAGCTACTGCTTTTCTTAATCTCAGTGGAGATATTTACTGATAAACAGCTACCTACGCAGCATGTTTATGTCGTTCCTAAATGAGCTTTTATCTCTCTCCCCTCACGACAAATCATTTTCTTCTGAGGAATTTCCAGTACATTATCCTTTCCCCTGTGTAATTACCTTACAAGCTCCAGCTGTTTTTATTTTCAGAAGGTTTACTCCATGATATACAGCTGCCTACCCCTTTCGTAAGTGCAGGTCCTAAATGAGCTTTTTTCTCTGTTCCCTCACCACAATCCAGATTCTTTTGGGGAGTTACCAGTACAGTAACCATACCAGGAAGTACTTAATTTATTAAGCTACTGCTTTCTTAATCTCAGTGGAGATATTTACTGATAAACAGCTACCTACGCAGCATATACATGTCGTTCCTAAATGAGCTTTTTTCTCTGTTCCTTCACCACAATCCAGATGCTTTTGGGGAGTTACCAGTACAGTATCCATACCAGGAAGTACTTAATTTATTACGCTACTTCTTTTCTTAATCGCAGTGGAGATATTTACTGATAAACAGCTACGTATGCAGCATGTTCATGTCGTTCCTAAATGAACTTTTATCCCTCTCCCCTAACCAGAAATCAGATTCTTCTGAGTAGTTCCCAGTACATTATCCTTTACCCTGTGTAATTACCTTAACAAGCTCCAGCTGTTTTTATTCTCAGAAGGTTTACTCCCTGATATACAGCTGCCTACCCCCTTCGTAAGTGCAGATCCTAAATGAGCTTTTTTCTCTGTTCCCTCACCACAATCCAGATTCTTTTGGGGAGTTACCAGTACAGTATCCATACCAGGAAGTACTTAATTTATTATGCTACTGCTTTTCTTAAGCTCAGTGGAGATATTTACTGATAAACAGCTACGTATGCAACATGTTCATGTCGTTCCTAAATGAGCTTTTATCTCTCTCCCCCACCACAAATCAGATACTTCTGAGGAGTTCCCAGTACATTATCCTTTCCCCTGTGTAATTACCTTAACAAGCTCAAGCTTTTTTTATTCTCAGAAGGTTTACTCACTGATATACAACTTCCTACCCCATTCGTAAGGGCAGGTCTTAAATGAGCTTTTTTCTCTGTTCCCTCACCACAATCCAGATTCATTTTTGGAGTTACCAGTACAGAAACCATATCAGGAAGTACTTAATTTATTAAGCTACTGCTTTTCTTAATCTCAGTGGAGATATTTACTGATAAACAGCTACCTAGGCAGCACGTTCATGTCGTTCCTAAAGGAGCTTTTATCTCTATCCCCTCACCACAAATCAGATTCTTCTGAGGAGTTCCCAGTACATTATCCTTTCCCCTGTGTAATTACCTTAACAAGCTCAGGCTGTTTTTATTCTCAGAAGGTTTACTCCCTGATATACAGCTGCCTACCCCCTTCGTAAGTGCAGGTCCTAAATGAGCTTTTTTCTCTGTTCCCTCACCACAATCCAGATTCTTTTCGGGAGTTACCAGTACAGTAACCATACCAGGAAGTACTTAATTTATTACGCTACTGCTTTTCTTAATCTCAGTGGAGATATTTACTGATAAACAGCTACCTACGCAGCATGTTCATGTCGTTCCTAAATGAGCTTTTAACTCTCTCCCCTCACCACAAATCAGATTCTTCTGAGGAGTTCCCAGTACATTATCCTTTCCCCTGTGTAATTACCTTAACAAGCTCCAGCTGTTTTTATTCTCAGAAGGTTTATTCCCTGATATACAGCTGCCTACCCCCTTCGTAGTGCAGGTCTTAAATGAGCTTTTTTCTCTGTTCCCTAACCACAATCCAGATTCTTTTGGGGAGTTACCAGTACAGTAACCATACCAGGAAGTACTTAATTTATTAAGCTACTGCTTTTCTTAATCTCAGTGGAGATATTTACTGATAAACAGCTACCTACGCAGCATGTTCATGTCGTTCCTAAATGAGCTTTTATCTCTCTCCCCTCACCACAAATCAGATTCTTCTGAGGAGTTCCCAGTACAATATCCTTTCCCCTATGTAATTACCTTAACAAGCTCCAGGCTGTTTTTATTCTCAGAAGGTTTACTCCCTGATACACAGCTGCCTAACCCCTTCGTAAGTGCAGGTCCTAAATGAGCTTATTTCTCTGTTCCCTCACCACAATCCAGATTCTTTTGGGGAGTTACCAGTACAGTACCCATACCAGGAAGTACTTAATTTATTAAGCTACTGCTTTTCTTAATCTCAGTGGAGATATTTACTGATAAACAGCTACCTACGCAGCATGTTCATGTCGTACCTAATGAGCTTTTATCTCTGTCCCCTCACCAACAAACCAGATTCTTCTGAGGAGTTCCCAGTACTTTATCCTTTTCCCTGTGCTTTTCGTAATCTCAGTGGAGATATTTACTGATAAACAGCTACCTATGCAGCATGTTCATGTCGTTCCTAAATGAGCTTTTATCTCTCTTCCCTCACGACATATCAGATTCTTCTGAGGAGTTCCCAGTACATTATCCTTTCCCCTGTGTAATTACCTTAACAAGTTCCAGCTGTTTTTATTCTCAGAAGGTTTACTCCCTGATATACAGCTGCCTACCCCCTTCGTAATTGCAGGTCCTAAATGAGCTTTTTCCTCTGTTCCCTCACAACAATCCAGATTCTTTTGGGGAGTTACCAGTACAGGAACCATACCAGGAAGTACTTAATTTATTAAGCTACTGCTTTTCTTAATCTCAATGGAGATATTTACTGATAAACAGCTACCTACGCAGCATGTTCATGTCGTTCTTAAATGAGCTTTTATCTCTCTCCCCTCACCACAAATCAGATTCCTCTGAGGAGTTCCAAGTAAATTATCCTTTCCCTGTCTAATTACCTTAAAAAGCTCCAGCTGTTTTTATTCTCAGAAAGTTTACTCCCTGATATACAGCTGCCTACCCCCTTCGTAAGTGCAGGTCCTAAATGAGCTTTTTTCTCTGTTCCCTGACCACAATCCAGATTCTTTTCGGAGTTACCCGTCCAGTAACCATACCAGGAAGTACTTAATTTATTAAGCTACTGCTTTTCTTAATCTAAGTGGAGATATTTACTGATAAACAGCTACCTACACAGCATGTTCATGTCGTTCCTAAATGAGCTTTTATCTCTCTCCCCCTCACCACAAATCAGATTCTTCTGAGGAGTTCCCAGTACAATATCCTTTCCCCTATGTAATTACCTTAACAAGCTCCAGCTGTTTTTATTCTCAGAAGGTTTACTCCCTGATATACAGCTGCCTACCCCCTTCGTAAGTGTAGGTCCTAAACCAGCTTTTTCTCTGTTCCCTCACCACAATCCAGGTTCTTTTGGGGAGTTACTAGTACAGTAACCATACCAGGAAGTACTTAATTTATTAAGCTACTGCTTTTCTTAATCTCAGTGGAGATATTTACTGATAAACAGCTACCTACGCAGCATGTTCATTTCGTTCCTAAATGAGCTTTTATCTCTGTCCCCTCACCAACCAAACCAGATTCTTCTGAGGAGTTCCCAGTACTTTATCCTTTTCCCTGTGCTTTTCGTAATCTCAGTGGAGATATTTACTGATAAACCGCAACCTACGCAGCATGTTCATGTCGTTCCTAAATGAGCTTTTATCTCTCACCCCTCACCACAAATAAGATTCTTCTTAGGAGTTCCCAGTACATTATCCAATCCCCTGTGTAATTACCTTTATAAGCTCCAGCTGTTTTTATTCTCAGAAGGTTTACTCCCTGATATAAAACTGCCTACACCCTTCGTAAGTGCAGGTCCTAAATGAGCTTTTTTCTCTGTTCCCTCACCACAATCCAGATTCTTTTGGGGAGTTACCAGTACAGTATCCATACCAGGAAGTACTTAATTTATTAAGCTACTGCCTTTCTTAATCTCAGTGGAGATATTTACTGATAAACAGCTACCTACGCAGCATGTTCCTGTCGTTCCTAAATGCGCTTTTTTCTCTGTTCCCTCACCACATCCAGACTCTTTTGGGGAGATACCAGTACAGTAACCATACAAGGAAGTACTTAATTTATTAAGCTACTGCTTTTCTTAATCTCAGTGGAGATATTTACTGATAAACAGCTAGCTACGCAGGATGTTCATGTCGTTCCTAAATGAGCTTTTATCTCTCTCCCCTCACCACAAATCAGATTCTTCTGAGGAGTTCCCAGTACATTATCCTTTCCCTGTGTAATTACCTTAACAAGCTCAGGCTGTTTTTATTCTCAGAAGGTTTACTCCCTGATATACACCTGCCTACCCCCTTCGTAAGTACAGGTCCTAAATGAGCTTTTATCTCAGTTCCCTCACCACAATCCAGATTCATTTGGGGAGTTACCAGTAGAGTAACCATACCAGGAAGTACTTAACTTATTAAGCTACTGCTTTTCTTAATCTCAGTGGAGATATTTACTGATAAACAGCTACCTACGCAGCACGTTTATGTCGTTCCTAAATGAGCTTTTATCTCTCTCCCCTCACGACAAATCATTTTCTTCTGAGGAATTTCCAGTACATTATCCTTTCCCTGTGTAATTACCTTAACAAGCTCCAGCTGTTTTTATTTTCAGAAGGTTTACTCCATGATATACAGCTGCCTACCCCTTTCGTAAGTGCAGGTCCTAAATGAGCTTTTTTCTCTGTTCCCTCACCACAATCCAGATTCTTTTGGGGAGTTACCAGTACAGTAACCATACCAGGAAGTACTTAATTTATTAAGCTACTGCTTTTCTTAATCTCAGTGGAGATATTTACTGATAAACAGCTACCTACGCAGCATATACATGTCGTTCCTAAATGAGCTTTTTTCTCTGTTCCTTCACCACAATCCAGATGCTTTTGGGAGTTACCAGTACAGTATCCATACCATGAAGTACTTAATTTATTACGCTACTTCTTTTCTTAATCGCAGTGGAGATATTTACTGATAAACAGCTACGTATGCAGCATGTTCATGTCGTTCCTAAATGAACTTTTATCCCTCTCCCCTAACCAGAAATCAGATTCTTCTGAGTAGTTCCCAGTACATTATCCTTTACCCTGTGTAATTACCTTAACAAGCTCCAGCTGTTTTTATTCTCAGAAGGTTTACTCCCTGATATACAGCTGCCTACCCCCTTCGTAAGTGCAGATCCTAAATGAGCTTTTTTCTCTGTTCCCTCACCACAATCCAGATTCTTTTGGGGAGTTACCAGTACAGTATCCATACCAGGAAGTACTTAATTTATTATGCTACTGCTTTTCTTAAGCTCAGTGGAGATATTTACTGATAAACAGCTACGTATGCAACATGTTCATGTCGTTCCTAAATGAGCTTTTATCTCTCTCCCCCACCACAAATCAGATACTTCTGAGGAGTTCCCAGTACATTATCCTTTCCCCTGTGTAATTACCTTAACAAGCTCAAGCTTTTTTTATTCTCAGAAGGTTTACTCACTGATATACAACTTCCTACCCCATTCGTAAGGGCAGGTCTTAAATGAGCTTTTTTCTCTGTTCCCTCACCACAATCCAGATTCATTTTTGGAGTTACCAGTACAGAAACCATATCAGGAAGTACTTAATTTATTAAGCTACTGCTTTTCTTAATCTCAGTGGAGATATTTACTGATAAACAGCTACCTAGGCAGCACGTTCATGTCGTTCCTAAAGGAGCTTTTATCTCTATCCCCTCACCACAAATCAGATTCTTCTGAGGAGTTCCCAGTACATTATCCTTTCCCCTGTGTAATTACCTTAACAAGCTCAGGCTGTTTTTATTCTCAGAAGGTTTACTCCCTGATATACAGCTGCCTACCCCCTTCGTAAGTGCAGGTCCTAAATGAGCTTTTTTCTCTGTTCCCTCACCACAATCCAGATTCTTTTCGGGAGTTACCAGTACAGTAACCATACCAGGAAGTACTTAATTTATTACGCTACTGCTTTTCTTAATCTCAGTGGAGATATTTACTGATAAACAGCTACCTACGCAGCATGTTCATGTCGTTCCTAAATGAGCTTTTAACTCTCTCCCCTCACCACAAATCAGATTCTTCTGAGGAGTTCCCAGTACATTATCCCTTTCCCCTGTGTAATTACCTTAACAAGCTCCAGCTGTTTTTATTCTCAGAAGGTTTATTCCCTGATATACAGCTGCCTACCCCCTTCGTAAGTGCAGGTCTTAAATGAGCTTTTTTCTCTGTTCCCTAACCACAATCCAGATTCTTTTGGGGAGTTACCAGTACAGTAACCATACCAGGAATTACTTAATTTATTAAGCTACTGCTTTTCTTAATCTCAGTGGAGATATTTACTGATAAACAGCTACCTAGGCAGCATATTCATGTCGTTCCTAAATGAGCTTTTATCTCTCTCCCCTCACCACAAATCAGATTCTTCTGAGGAGTTCCCAGTACTTTATCCGTTCCCCTGTGTAATTACCTTAACAAGCTCCAGCTGTTTTTATTCTCAGAAGGTTTACTCCCTGATAAACAGCTGCCTACCCCCTTTGTAAGTGCAGGTCCTAAATGAGCTTTTTCCTCTGTTCCCTCACCACAATCTAGATTATTTGGGGAGTTTCCAGTACAGTAACCATACCAGGAAGTACATAATTTATTAAGCTACTGATTTTCTTAATCTCAGTGGAGATATTTACTGATAAACAGCTACCTAAGCAGCATGTTGATGTCGTTCCTAAATGATCTTTTATCTCTCTCCCCTCACCACAAATCAGATTCTTCTGAGGAGTTCCCAGTACATTATCCTTTCCCCTGTGTAATTACCTTACCAAGCTCCAGCTGTTTTTATTCTCAGAAGGTTTACTCCCTGATATACAGCTGCCTACCCCCTTCGTAAGTGCAGTTCGTAAATGAGCTTTTTTCTCTGTTCCCTCACCACAATCCAGATTCGTTTGGGGAGTTACCAGTACAGTAACCATGCCAGGAAGTACTTAATTTATTAAGCTACTGCTTTTCTTAATCTCAGTGGAGATATTTACTGATAAACAGCTACCTACGCAGCATGTTCATGTCGTTCCTAAATGAGCTTTTATCTCTCTCCCCTCACCACAAATCAGATTCTTCTGAGGATTTCCCAGTACATTATCCTTTCCCCTGTGTAA
This sequence comes from Perognathus longimembris pacificus, assembly GCF_023159225.1. Taxonomy (NCBI): domain Eukaryota; kingdom Metazoa; phylum Chordata; class Mammalia; order Rodentia; family Heteromyidae; genus Perognathus; species Perognathus longimembris. The sequence goes on along the minus strand of NW_025956821.1, from coordinate 44,411 downwards.
TTACCTTAACAAGCTCCAGCTGTTTTTATTCTCAGAAGGTTAACTCCCTGATATACAGCTGCCTACACCCTTCGTATGTGCAGGTCCTAAACCAGCTTTTTTCTCTGTTCCCTCACCACAATCCAGGTTCTTTTGGGGAGTTACTAGTACAGTAACCATACCAGGAAGTACTTAATGTATTAAGCTACTGCTTTTCTTAATCTCAGTGGAGATATTTACTGATAAACAGCTACCTACGCAGCATGTTCATGTCGTTCCTAAATGAGCTTTTTTCTCTGTTCCCTCAACACAATCCAGATTCATTTGGGGAGTACCAGTACAGTAACCATACAAGGAAGTACTTAATTTATTAAGCTACTGCTTTTCTTAATCTCAGTGAAGATATTTACTGATAAACAGCTACATATGCAGAATGTTCATGTCGTTCCTAAATGAGCTTTTATCTCTCTCCCCTCACCACAAATCAGATTCTTCTGAGGAGTTCCCAGTACATTATCCTTTCCCTGTGTAATTACCTTAACAAGCTCCAGCTGTTTTTATTCTCAGAAGGTTTACTCCCTGATATACAGCTGCCTACCCCCTTCGTAAGTGCAGGTCCTAAATGAGCTTTTTTCTCTGTTCCCTCACCACAATCCAGATTCATTTGGGGAGTTACCAGTACAGTAACCATACCAGGAAGTACTTAATTTATTAAGCTACTGCTTTTCTTAATCTCAGTGGAGATATTTACTGATAAACAGCTACCTACGCAGCATGTTCATGTCGTTCCTAAATGAGCTTTTATCTCTCTCCCCTCACCACAAATCAGATTCTTCTGAGGAGTTCCCAGTACATTATCCTTTCCCCTGTGTAATTACCTTAACAAGCTCCAGCTGTTTTTATTCTCAGAAGGTTTACTCCCTGATATACAGGTGCCTACCCCCTTCGTAAGTGCAGGTCCTAAATGAGCTTTTTTCTCTGTTCCCTCACCACAATCCAGATTCTTTTGGGGAGTTACCAGTACAGTAACCATAACAGGAAGTACTTAATTTATTAAGCTACTGCTTTTCTTAATCTCAGTGGAGATATTTACTGATAAACAGCTATGTATGCAGCATGTTCATGTCGTTCCTAATGAGCTTTTATCTCTCTCCCCTCACCATAAATCAGATTCTTCTGAGGAGTTCCCAGTACTTCATCTTTTCCCCTTTGTAATTACCTTAACAAGCTCCAGGTGTTTTTATTCTCAGAAGGTTTACTCCCTGATATACAGCTGCCTACCCCCTTCGTAAGTGCAGGTCTTAAATGAGCTTTTTTCTCTGTTCCCTCACCACAATCCAGATTCTTTTGGGTTGTTACCAGTACAATAACCATACCAGGAAGTACTTAATTTATTAAGCTACTGCTTTTCTTAATCTCAGTGGAGATATTTACTGATAAACAGCTACCTACGCAGCATGTTCATGTCTTTCCTAAATGAGCTTTTATCTCTCTCCCCTCACCACAAATCAGATTCTTCTGAGGAGTTCCCAGTACTTCATCTTTTCCCCTTTGTAATTACCTTAACAAGCTCCAGCTGTTTTTATTCTCAGAAGGTTTACTCCCTCTACACAGCTGCCTACCCCCTTCGTAAGTGCAGGTCCTAAATGAGCTTTTTTCTCTGTTCCTTCACCACAATCCAGATTCTTTTGGGGAGTTACCAGTAGAGTAACCATACCAGGAAGTACTTAATTTATTAAGCTACTGCTTTTCTTAATCTCAGTGGAGACATTTACTGATAAACAGCTACCTACGCAGCATGTTCATGTCGTTCCTAAATGAGCTTTTATCTCTCTCCCCTCACCACAAATCAGATTCTTCTGAGGAGTTCCTAGTACATTATCCTTTCCCCTGTGTAATTACCTTAACAAGCTCCAGCCGTTTTTATTCTCAGAAGGTTTACTCCCTGATATACAGCTGCCTACCCCCTTCATAAGTGCAGGTCCTAAATGAGCTTTTTTCTCTGTTCCCTCACCACAATCCAGATTCTTTTGGGATTTACCAGTACAGTGACCATACCAGGAAGTGCTTAATTTATTAAGCTACTGCTTTTCTTAATCTCAGTGGAGATATTTACTGATAAACAGCTACGTATGCAGCATGTTCATGTCGTTCCAAAATGAGCTTTTATCTCTCTCCCCTCACCAAAAATCAGATTCTTCTGAGGAGTTCCCAGTACATTATCCTTTCCCCTGTGTAATTACCTTAACAAGGTCCAGCTGTTTTTATTCTAAGAAGGTTTACTCCCTGATATACAGCTGCCGACCCCCTTCGTAAGTGCAGGTCCTAAACTAGCTTTTTTCTCTGTTCCCTCACCACAATCCAGGTTCTTTTGGGGAGTTACTAGTACAGTAACCATACCAGGAAGTACTTAATTTATTAAGCTACTGCTTTTATTAATCTCAGTGGAGATATTTACTGATAAACAGCTACCTACGCAGCATATTCATGTCGTTCCTAAATGAGCTTTTTTCTCTGTTCCCTCACCACAATCCAGATTCTTTTGGGGAGTGACCAGTACAGTAAACATACCAGGAAGTACTTAATTTATTAATCTACTGCTTTTCTTGATCTCAGTGGAGATATTTACTGATAAACAACTACCTACGCAGCATGTTCATGTCGTTCTTAAATGAGCTTTTATCTCTCTCCCCCTCACCACAAATCAGATTCTTCTGAGGAGTTCCCAGTACATTATCCTTTCCCTGTGTAATTACTTAGGAAGCTCCAGCTGTTTTTATTCTCAGAAGGTTTACTCCCTGATATACAGCTGCCTACCCCCTTCGTAAGTGCAGGTCCTAAACGAGCTTTTTCTCTATTCCCTCAACACAATCCAGATTCATTTGGGGAGTTACCAGTACAGTAACCATACCAGGAAGTACTTAATTTATTAATCTACTGCTTTTCTTAATCTCAGTGGAGATATTTACTGATAAACAGCTACCTACGCAGCATGTTCATGTCGTTCCTAAATGAGCTTTTATCTCTCTCCCCTCACCACAAATCAGATTCTTCTGAGGAGTTCCCAGTACATTATCCTTTCCCCTGTGTAATTACCTTAAGAAGCTCCAGCTGTTTTTATTCTCAGAAGGTTTACTCCCTGATATACAGCTGCCTAACCCCTTCGTAAGTGCAGGTACTAAATGAGCTTTTTCTCTGTTCCCTCAACACAATCCAGATTCTTTTGGGGAGTTACCAGTACAGTAACCATACCAGGAAGTACTTAATTTATTAAGCTACTGCTTTTCTTAATCTCAGTGGAGATATTTACTAATAAACAGCTACCTACGCAGCATGTTCATGTCGTTCCTAAATGAGCTTTTATCTCTCTCCCCTCACCACAAATCAGATTCTTCTAAGGAGTTCCCAGTACATTATCCTTTCCCCTGTGTAATTACCTTAACAAGCTCCAGCTGTTTTTATTCTCAGAAGGTTTACTCCCTGATATACAGGTGCCTACCCCCTTCGTAAGTGCAGGTCCTAAATGAGCTTTTTTCTCTGTTCCCTCACCACAATCCAGATTCTTTTGGGGAGTTACCAGTACAGTAACCATACCAGGAAGTACTTAATTTATTAAGCTACTGCTTTTCTTAATCTCAGTGGAGATATTTACTGATAAACAGCTATGTATGCAGCATGTTCATGTCGTTCCTAAATGAGCTTTTATCTCTCTCCCCTCACCATAAATCAGATTCTTCTGAGGAGTTCCCAGTACTTCATCTTTTCCCCTTTGTAATTACCTTAACAAGCTCCAGGTGTTTTTATTCTCAGAAGGTTTACTCCCTGATATACAGCTGCCTACCCCCTTCGTAAGTGCAGGTCTTAAATGAGCTTTTTTCTCTGTTCCCTCACCACAATCCAGATTCTTTTGGGTTGTTACCAGTACAATAACCATACCAGGAAGTACTTAATTTATTAAGCTACTGCTTTTCTTAATCTCAGTGGAGATATTTACTGATAAACAGCTACCTACGCAGCATGTTCATGTCTTTCCTAAATGAGCTTTTATCTCTCTCCCCTCACCACAAATCAGATTCTTCTGAGGAGTTCCCAGTACTTCATCTTTTCCCCTTTGTAATTACCTTAACAAGCTCCAGCTGTTTTTATTCTCAGAAGGTTTACTCCCTCTACACAGCTGCCTACCCCCTTCGTAAGTGCAGGTCCTAAATGAGCTTTTTTCTCTGTTCCTTCACCACAATCCAGATTCTTTTGGGGAGTTACCAGTAGAGTAACCATACCAGGAAGTACTTAATTTATTAAGCTACTGCTTTTCTTAATCTCAGTGGAGACATTTACTGATAAACAGCTACCTACGCAGCATGTTCATGTCGTTCCTAAATGAGCTTTTATCTCTCTCCCCTCACCACAAATCAGATTCTTCTGAGGAGTTCCTAGTACATTATCCTTTCCCCTGTGTAATTACCTTAACAAGCTCCAGCCGTTTTTATTCTCAGAAGGTTTACTCCCTTATATACAGCTGCCTACCCCCTTCATAAGTGCAGGTCCTAAATGAGCTTTTTTCTCTGTTCCCTCACCACAATCCAGATTCTTTTGGGGAGTTACCAGTACAGTGACCATACCAGGAAGTGCTTAATTTATTAAGCTACTGCTTTTCTTAATCTCAGAGGAGATATTTACTGATAAACAGCTACGTATGCAGCATGTTCATGTCGTTCCAAAATGAGCTTTTATCTCTCCCCTCACCACAAATGAGATTCTTCTGAGGAGTTCCCAGTACATTATCCTTTCCCCTGTGTAATTACCTTAACAAGGTCCAGCTGTTTTTATTCTAAGAAGGTTTACTCCCTGATATACAGCTGCCGACCCCCTTCGTAAGTGCAGGTCCTAAACTAGCTTTTTTCTCTGTTCCCTCACCACAATCCAGGTTCTTTTGGGGAGTTACTAGTACAGTAACCATACCAGGAAGTACTTAATTTATTAAGCTACTGCTTTTATTAATCTCAGTGGAGATATTTACTGATAAACAGCTACCTACGCAGCATATTCATGTCGTTCCTAAATGAGCTTTTTTCTCTGTTCCCTCACCACAATCCAGATTCTTTTGGGGAGTGACCAGTACAGTAAACATACCAGGAAGTACTTAATTTATTAATCTACTGCTTTTCTTAATCTCAGTGGAGATATTTACTGATAAACAACTACCTACGCAGCATGTTCATGTCGTTCTTAAATGAGCTTTTATCTCTCTCCCCTCACCACAAATCAGATTCTTCTGAGGAGTTCCCAGTACATTATCCTTTCCCCTCTGTAATTACCTTAGGAAGCTCCAGCTGTTTTTATTCTCAGAAGGTTTACTCCCTGATATACAGCTGCCTACCCCCTTCGTAAGTGCAGGTCCTAAACGAGCTTTTTCTCTATTCCCTCAACACAATCCAGATTCATTTGGGGAGTTACCAGTACAGTAACCATACCAGGAAGTACTTAATTTATTAAGCTACTGCTTTTCTTAATCTCAGTGGAGATATTTACTGATAAACAGCTATGTATGTAGCATGTTCATGTCGTTCCTAAATGAGCTTTTATCTCTCTCCCCTCACCATAAATCAGATTCTTCTGAGGAGTTCCCAGTACTTCATCTTTTCCCCTTTGTAATTACCTTAACAAGCTCCAGGTGTTTTTATTCTCAGAAGGTTTACTCCCTGATATACAGCTGCCTACCCCCTTCGTAAGTGCAGGTCTTAAATGAGCTTTTTTCTCTGTTCCCTCACCACAATCCAGATTCTTTTGGGTTGTTACCAGTACAATAACCATACCAGGAAGTACTTAATTTATTAAGCTACTGCTTTTCTTAATCTCAGTGGAGATATTTACTGATAAACAGCTACCTACGCAGCATGTTCATGTCTTTCCTAAATGAGCTTTTATCTCTCTCCCCTCACCACAAATCAGATTCTTCTGAGGAGTTCCCAGTACTTCATCTTTTCCCCTTTGTAATTACCTTAACAAGCTCCAGCTGTTTTTATTCTCAGAAGGTTTACTCCCTCTACACAGCTGCCTACCCCCTTCGTAAGTGCAGGTCCTAAATGAGCTTTTTTCTCTGTTCCTTCACCACAATCCAGATTCTTTTGGGGAGTTACCAGTAGAGTAACCATACCAGGAAGTACTTAATTTATTAAGCTACTGCTTTTCTTAATCTCAGTGGAGACATTTACTGATAAACAGCTACCTACGCAGCATGTTCATGTCGTTCCTAAATGAGCTTTTATCTCTCTCCCCTCACCACAAATCAGATTCTTCTGAGGAGTTCCTAGTACATTATCCTTTCCCCTGTGTAATTACCTTAACAAGCTCCAGCCGTTTTTATTCTCAGAAGGTTTACTCCCTGATATACAGCTGCCTACCCCCTTCATAAGTGCAGGTCCTAAATGAGCTTTTTTCTCTGTTCCCTCACCACAATCCAGATTCTTTTGGGGAGTGACCAGTACAGTAACCATACCAGGAAGTACTTAATTTATTAAGCTACTGCTTTTCTTAATCTCAGTGGAGATATTTACTGTTAAACAGCTACCTATGCAGCATGTTCATGTCGTTCCTAAATGAGCTTTTATCTCTCTCCCCTCACCACAAATCAGATTCTTCTGAGGAGTTCCCAGTACATTATCCTTTCCCCTGTGTAATTACCTTAACAAGCTCCAGCTGTTTTTATTCTCAGAAGGTTTACTCCCTGATATACAGCTCCCTATCCCCTTCGTAAGTGCAGGTCCTAAATGAGCTTTTTTCTCTGTTCCCTCACCACAATCCAGATTCTTTTGGGGAGTGACCAGTACAGTAACCATACCAGGAAGTACTTAATTTATTAAGCTACTGCTTTTCTTAATCTCAGTGGAGATATTTACTGATAAACAGCTACCTACGCAGCATGTTCATGTCGTTCCTAAATGAGCTTTTATCTCTCTCCCCTCACCACAAATCAGATTCTTCTGAGGAGTTCCCAGTACATTATCCTTTCCCCTGTGTAATTACCTTAACAAGCTCCAGCTGTTTTTATTCTCAGAAGGTTTACTCCCTGATATACAGCTGCCTAACCCCTTCGTAAGTGCAGGTCCTAAATGAGGTTTTTTCTCTGTTCCCTCACCACAATCCAGATTCTTTTGGGGAGTTACCAGTACAGTAACCATACCAGGAAGTACTTAATTTATTAAGCTACTGCTTTTCTTAATCTCAGTGGAGATATTTACTGATAAACAGCTATGTATGCAGCATGTTCATGTCGTTCCTAAATGAGCTTTTATCTCTCTCCCCTCACTATAAATCAGATTCTTCTGAGGAGTTCCTTGTACTTCATCTTTTCCCCTTTGTAATTACCTTCACAAGCTCCAGGTGTTTTTATTCTCAGAAGGTTTACTCCCTGATATACAGCTGCCTACCCCCTTCGTAAGTGCAGGTCTTAAATGAGCTTTTTTCTCTGTTCCCTCACCACAATCCTGATTCTTTTGGGTTGTTACCAGTACAATAACCATACCAGGAAGTACTTAATTTGTTAATCTACTGCTTTTCTTAATCTCAGTGTAGATATTTACTGATAAACAGCTACCTACGCAGCATGTTCATATCTTTCCTAAATGAGCTTTTATCTCTCTCCCCTCACCACAAATCAGATTCTTCTGAGGAGTTCCCAGTACTTCATCTTTTCCCCTTTGTAATTACCTTAACAAGCTCCAGCTGTTTTTATTCTCAGAATGTTTACTCCCTCTACACAGCTGCCTACCCCCTTCGTAAGTGCAGGTCTTAAATGAGCTTTTTTCTCTGTTCCTTCACCACAATCCAGATTCTTTTGGGGAGTTACCAGTACAGTAACCATACCAGGAAGTACTTAATTTATTAAGCTACTGCTTTTCTTAATCTCAGTGGAGACATTTACTGATAAACAGCTACCTACGCAGCATGTTCATGTCGTTCCTAAATGAGCTTTTATCTCTCTCCCCTCACCACAAATGAGATTCTTCTGAGGAGTTCCCAGTACATTATCCTTTCCCCTGTGTAATTACCTTAACAAGCTCCAGCTGTTTTTATTCTCAGAAGGTTTACTCCCTGATATACAGCTGCCTAAGCCCTTCGTAAGTGCAGGTCCTAAATGAGCTTTTTTCTCTGTTCCCTCACCACAATCCAGATTCTTTTGGGGAGTTACCAGTACAGTAACCATACCAGGAAGTACTTACTTTATTAAGCTACTGCTTTTCTTAATCTCAGTGGAGATATTTACTGATAAACAGCTACGTGCGCAGCATGTTCATGTCGTTCCTAAATGAGCTTTTATCTCTCTCCCCTCACTACAAATCAGATTATTCTGAGGAGTTCCCAGTACATTATCCTTTACCCTGTGTAATTACCTTAACAAGCTCCAGCTGTTTTTATTCTCAGAAGGTTTACTCCCTGATATACAGCTGCCTACCCCCTTCGTAAGTGCAGGTACTTAATGAGCTTTTTTCTCTGTTCCCTCACCACAATCCTGATTCTTTTGGGGAGTTACCAGTAGAGTACCCATACCAAGAAGTACTTAATTTATTAAGCTACTGCTTTTCTTAATCTCAGTGGAGATATTTACTGATAAACAGCTACCTACGCAGCATGTTCATGTCGTTCCTAAATGAGCTTTTATCTCTCTCCCCTCACCACAAATCAGATTCTTCTGAGGAGTTCCCAGTACATTATCCTTTCCCCTGTGTAATTACCTTAACAAGCTCCAGGTGTTTTTATTCTCAGAAGGTTTACTCCCTGATATACAGCTGCCTACCCCCTTCGAAATTGCAGGTCCTAAATGAGCTTTTTTCTCTGTTCCCTCACCACAATCCAGATTGTTTTGGGGAGTTACCAGTACAGTAACCATACCAGGAAGTACTTAATTTATTAAGCTACTGCTTTTCTTAATCTCAGTGGAGATATTTACTGATAAACAGCTACCTACGCAGCATGTTCATGTCGTTCCTAAATGAGCTTTTATCTCTCTCCCCTCACCACAAATCAGATTCTTCTGAGGAGTTCCCAGTACATTATCCTTTCCCCTGTGTAATTACCTTAACAAGCTCCAGCTGTTTTTATTCTCAGATGGTTTACTCCCTGATATACAGCTGCCTACCCCCTTCCTAAGTACAGGTCCTAAATGAGCTTTTTTCTCTGTTCCCTCACCACAATCCAGATTCTTTTGTGGAGTTACCAGTACAGTACCCATACCAAGAAGTACTTAATTTATTAAGCTACTGCTTTTCTTAATCTCAGTGGAGATATTTACTGATAAACAGCTACCTACGCAGCATGTTCATGTCGTTCCTAAATGAGCTTTTATCTCTCTCCCCTCACCACAAATGAGATTCTTCTGAGGAGTTCCCAGTTCATTATCCTTTCCCCTGTGTAATTACCTTAACAAGCTCCAGCTGTTTTTATTCTCAGAAGGTTTACTCCCTGATATACAGCTGCCTAACCCCTTCGTAAGTGCAGGTCCTAAATGAGCTTTTTTCTCTGTTCCCTCACCACAATCCAGATTCTTTTGGGGAGTGACCAGTACAGTAACCATACCAGGAAGTACTTAATTTATTAAGCTACTGCTTTTCTTAATGTCAGTGGAGAAATTTACTGATAAACAGCTACCTACGCAGCATGTTCATGTCGTTCCTAAATGAGCATTTTTTTTTTCACAAATTTTTATTATCAATCTGACGTACAGAGAGGTTACAGTATCATACGTTGGGCATTGGATACATTTCTTGTACTGTTTGTTGCCTTGTCCCTCATGCCCCCCTCCCTCCCCCCCTTTCCCTCCCCGCCCAATTGTTCAGTTGACTTACACCAAACAGTTTTGCAAGTATTGCTTTTGTAGTTATTTCTCTTTTTTTACCCTGTGTCTCTCGAATTTGGTATTCCCTTTGAATTTCCTACTTCCAATACCAATAAACACGGTTTCCAATATACTCAGATAAGATTACAGAGATAGTGTAGGTGCAAACATAGGAAGGTGATACAAAACATCATCAATAATAGAAACTACACATACACATAAGACGTTGAAAGTAGTTATAACTGTGATATATCACTTGTTTCCATATCATGGAGTTCATTTCATTTAGCATCATCTTATGTGTTTCTAAGGGTATAGCAATTGGGCCTTGTGATGCTCTGCTATGGCTTGCCTAAACCTGTACTAATTATTCCCAATAAGGGAGGCCATAGAGTCCATGTTTCTTTGGGTCTGGCTCACTTCACTTAGTATGACTATTTCCAAGTCTTTCCATTTCCTTACAAATGGAACAATGTCATTCTTTCTGATAGAGGCATAAAATTCCATTGTGTAAATGTACCACATTTTCCTGATCCATTCATCTATGGAGGGTCATCTGGGTTGGTTCCAGCTTCTCGCTATGACAAATTGTGCTGCGATGAACATTGTTGTGCTGGTGGCATTACTGTGATTTTGTTTGTGGTCTTTTGGATAGATACCCAAAAGTGGGGCTGCTGGGTCATAGGGGAGTTCTATATTGAGCCTTCTGAGGAATCTCCATACTGCTTGCCAGAGTGGCTGAACCAGTTTACATTCCCACCAACAATGAAGTAGGGTTCCCTTTTGGCCACATCCCCTCCAACCAGTACAGTAACCATACCAGGAAGTACTTAATTTATTAAGCTAGTGCTTTTCTTAATCTCAGTGGAGATATTTACTGATAAACAGCTACCTACGCAGCATGTTCATGTCGTTCCTAAATGAGCTTTTATCTCTCTCCCCTCACCACAAATCAGATTCTTCTGAGGAGTTCCCAGTACATTATCCTTTCCCTTGTGTAATTACCTTAACAAGCTCCAGCTGTTTTTATTCTCAGAAGGTTTACTCCGTGATATACAGCTGCCTACCCCCTTCGTACCTGCAGGTCCTAAATGAGCTTTTTTCTCTGTTCCCTCACCACAATCCAGATTCTTTTGGGGAGTTACCAGTACAGTAACCATACCAGGAAGTACTTAATTTATTAAGCTACTGCTTTTCTTAATCTCAGTGGAGATATTTACTGATAAACAGCTACCTACGCAGCATGTTCATGTCGTTCTTAAATGAGCTTTTATCTCTCTCCCCTCACCACAAATCAGATTCTTCTGAGGAGTTCCCAGTACATTATCCTTTCCCCTGTGTAATTAACTTAACAAGCTCCAGCTGTTTTTATTCTCAGAAGGTTTACTCCGTGATATACAGCTGCCTACCCCCTTCGTAAGTGCAGGTCCTAAATGAGCTTTTTTCTCTGTTCCCTCACCACAATCCAGATTCTTTTGGGGAGTTACCAGTACAGAAACCATACCAGGAAGTACTTAATTTATTAAGCTACTGCTTTTCTTAATCTCAGTGGAGATATTTACTGATAAACAGCTACCTACGCAGCATGTTCATGTCGTTCCTAAATGAGCTTTTATCTCTCTCCCCTCACCACAAATCAGATTCTTCTGAGGAGTTTCCAGTACATTATCCTTTCCCCTGTGCAATTACCTTAACAAGCTCCAGCTGTTTTTATTCTCATAAGGTTTACTCCCTGATATACTGCTGCCTACCCGCTTCGTAAGTGCAGGGCCTAAATGAGGTTTTTTCTCTGTTCCCTCACCACAATGCAGATTCTTTTGGGGAGTTACCAGTACAGAAACCATAAAAGGAAGTACTTAATTTATTAAGCTACTGCTTTTCTTAATCTCAGTGGAGATATTTACTGATAAACAGCTACCTACGCAGCATGTTCATGTCGTTCCTAAATGAGCTTTTATCTCTCTCCCCTCACCACAAATCAGATTCTTCTGAGGAGTTCCCAGTACATTATCCTTTCCCCTATGTAATTACCTTAACAAGCTCCAGCTGTTTTTATTCTCAGAAGTTTTACTCCCTGATATAGAGCTGCCTACCCCCTTCGTAAGTGCAGGTCCTAAATGAGCTTTTTTCTATGTTCCCTCACCACAATCCAGATTCTTTTGCGGAGTTACCAGTACAGTAAACATACCAGGAAGTACTTAATTTATTAAGCTACTGCTTTTCTTAATCTCAGTGGAGATATTTACTGATAAACAGCAACCTACGCAGCATGTTCATGTCGTTCCTAAATGAGCTTTTATCTCTCTCCACTCACCACAAATCAGATTCTTCTGAGGAGTCCCCAGTACATTATCCTTTCCCCTGTGTAATTACCTTAACAAGCTCCAGCTGTTTTTATTCTCAGAAGGTTTACTCCCTGATATACAGCTGCCTACCCCCTTCGTAAGTGCAGGTCCTAAATGAGTTTTTTTCTCTGTTCCCTCACCACAATCCAGATTCTTTTGGGGAGTTGCCAGTACAGTAACCATACCAGGAAGTACTTAATTTATTAAGCTACTACTTTTCTTAATCTCAGTGGAGATATTTACTGATAAACAGCTACCTACGCAGCATGTTCATGTCGTTCCTAAATGAGCTTTGATCTCTCTCCCCTCACCACAAATCAGATTCTTCTGAGGAGTTCCCAGTACATTATCCTTTCCCCTGTGTAATTACCTTAAAAAGCTCCAACTGTTTTTATTCTCAGAAGGTTTACTCCCTGATATACAGCTGCCTACCCCCTTCGTAAGTGCAGGTCCTAAATGAGCTTTTTTCTCTGTTCCCTCACCACAATCCAGATTCTTTTGGGGAGTTACCAGTACAGTAACGATACCAGGAAGTACTTAATTTATTAAGCTACTGATTTTCTTAATCTCAGTGGAGATATTTACTGATAAACAGCTACCTACGCAACATGTTCATGTCGTTCCTAAATGAGCTTTTTTCTCTGTTCCCTCACCACAATACAGATTCTTTTGGGGAGTTACCAGTACAGTATCCATACCAGGAAGTACTTAATTTATTAAGCTACTGCTTTTCTTAATCTCAGTGGAGATATTTACTGATAAACAGCTACCTATGCAGCATTTTCATGTCGTTCCTAAATGAGCTTTTATCTTTCTCCCCTCACCACAAATCAGATTCTTCTGAGGTGTTCCCAGTACATTATCCTTTCCCCTGTGTAATTACCTTAACAAGCTCCAGCTGTTTTTATTCTCAGAAGGTTTACTCCCTGATATACAGCTGCCTACCCCCTTCGTAAGTGCAGGTCCTAAATGAGCTTTTTTCTCTGTTCCCTCACCACAATCCAGATTCTTTTGGGGAGTTACCAATACCATAACCTTACCAGGAAGTACTTAATTTATTAAGCTACTGCTTTTCTTAATCTCAGTGGAGATATTTACTGATAAACAGCTACCTACGAAGCACGTTCATGTCGTACCTAAATCAGCTTTTATCTCTATCCCCTCACCAACAAACCAGATTCGTCTGAGGAGTTCCCAGTACTTTATCCTTACCCCTGTGTAATTACCTTAACAAGCTCCAGCTGTTTTTATTCTCAGAAGGTTTACTCCCTGATATACAGCTGCCTACCCCCTTTGTAAGTGCAGGTCCTAACTGAGCTTTTTTCTCTGTTCCCTCACCACAATCCAGATTGTTTTGGGGAGTTACCAGTACAGTAACCACACCAGGAAGTACTTAATTTATTAAGCTACTGCTTTTCTTAAACTCAGTGGAGATATTTACTGATAAACAGCTACCTAAGCAACATGTTCATGTCGTTCCTAAATGAGCTTTTATCTCTCTTCCCTCATCACAAATAAGATTCTTCTGAGGAGTTCCCAGTACATTATCCTTTCCACTGTGTAATTACTTTTATAAGCTCCAGCTGTTTTTATTCTCAGAAGCGATACTCCCTGATATACAGCTGCCTACCCCCTTCGTAAGTGCAGGTCCTAAATGAGCATTTTTCTCTGTTCCCTCACCACAATCCAGATTCTTTTGGGGAGTTACCACTATAGTAACCATACCAGGAAGTACTGAATTTATTAAGCTACTGCTTTTCTTAATCTCAGTGGAGATATTTACTGATAAACAGCTACCTACGCAGCATGTTCATGTCGTTCCTAAATGAGGTTTTATCTCTCTCCCCTCACCACAAATCAGATTCTTCGGAGGAGTTCCCAGTACATTATCCTTTCCCCTGTGTAATTACCTTAACAAGCTCCAGCTGCTTTTATTCTCAGAAGGTTTACTCCCTGATATACAGCGGCCTACCCCCTTCGTAAGTGCAGGTCCTAAATGAGCTTTTTTCTCTGTTCCCTCACCACAATCCAGATTCTTTTGGGGAGTTACCAGTACAGTAACCATACCAGGAAATACTTAATTTATTAAGTTACTGCTTTTCTTAATATCAGTGGAGATATTTACTGATAAACAGCTACCTATGCAGCATTTTCATGTCGTTCATAAATGAGCTTTTATCTCTCTCCCCTCACTACAAATCAGATTCTTCTGAGGAGTTCCCAGTACATTAACCTTTCCCCTGTGTAATTACCTTAACAAGCTCCAGCTGTTTTTATTCTCAGAAGGTTTACTCCCTGATATACAGCTGCCTACCCCCTTCGTAGGTGCAGGTCCTAAATGAGCTTTTTTCTCTGTTCCCCCACCACAATCCAGATTCTTTTGGGGAGTTACCAGTACAGTAACCATACCAGGAAGTACTTAGTTTATTAAGCTACTGCTTTTCTTAATCTCAGTGGAGATATTTACTGATAAACAGCTACCTACGCAGCATGTTCATGTCGTTCTTAATGAGCTTTTGTCTCTCTACCCTCACCACAAATCAGTTTCTTCTGAGGAGTTCCCAGTACATTATCCTTTCCCCTGTGTAATTACCTTAACAAGCTCCAGCTGTTTTTATTGTCAGAAGGTTTACTCCCTGATATACAGCTGCCTACCCCCTTCGTAAGTGCAGGTCCTAAATGAGCTTTTTTCTCTGTTCCCTCACCACAATCCAGATTCTTTTGGGGAGTTACCAGTACAGTAACCATACCAGGAAGTACTTCATTTATTAAGCTACTGCTTTTCTTAATCTCAGTGGAGATATTTACTGATAAACAGCTACCTACGTAGCATGTTCATGTCGTTCCTAAATGAGGTTTTATCTCTCTCCCCTCACCACAAATCAGATTCTTCTGAGGAGTTCCCAGTACATTATCCATTCCCCTGTGTAATTACCTTAACAAGCTCGAGCTGTTTTTATTCTCAGAAGGTTTACTCCCTGATATACAGCTGCCTACCACCTTCGTAAGTGCAGGTCCTAAATGAGCTTTTTTCTCTGTTCCCTCACCACAATCCAGATTCTTTTGGGGAGTTGCCAGTACAGGAACCATACCAGGAAGTACTTAATTTATTAAGCTACTGCTTTTCTTAATCTCAGTGGAGATATTTACTGATAAACAGCTACCTACGCAGCATGTTCATGTCGTTCCTAAATGAGCTTTTATCTCTCTCCCCTCACCACAAATCAGATTCTTCTGAGGAGTTCCCAGTACATTATCCTTTCCCCTGTGTAATTACCTTAACAAGCTCCAGCTGTTTTTATTCTCAGAAGGTTTACTCCCTGATATACAGCTGCCTACCCCCTTCGTAAGTGCCGGTCTTAATGAGCTTTTTTCTCTGTTCCCTCACCACAATCCAGATTCTTTTGGGGAGATACCAGTACAGTAACCATACCAGCAAGTACTTATTTTATTAAGGTACTGCTTTTCCTAATCTCAGTGGAGATATTTACTGATAAACGGCTACCTACGCAGCATGTTCATGTCGTTCCTAAATGAGCTTTTATCTCTCTCCCCTCACCACAAATCAGAATCTTCTGAGGAGTTCCCAGTACATTATCCTTTCCCCTGTGTAATTGCCTTAACAAGCTCCAGCTGTTTTTATTCTCAGAAGTTTTACTCACTGATATACAGCTGCCTATCCCCTTCGTAAGTGCAGGTCCTAAATGAGCATTTTTCTCTGTTCCCTCACCACAATCCAGATTCTTTTGGGGAGTTACCAGTACAATAACCATAACAGGAAGTACTTAATTCATGAAGCTACTGCTTTTCTTAATCTCAGTGGAGATATTGACTGATAAACAGCTACGTACGCAGCATGTTCATGTCGTTCCCAAATGATATTTTATCTCTCTCCCCTCACCACAAATGAGATTCTTCTGAGGAGTTCCCAGTAGATTATCCTTTCCCCTGTGTAATTACCTTAACAACTCCAGCTGGTTTTATTCTCAGAAGGTTTACTCCCTGATATACTGCGGCCTACCCCCTTCGTAAGTGCAGGTCTTCAATGAGCTTTTTTCTCTGTACCCTCACCACAATCCACATTCTTTTGGGGAGTTACCAGTACAGTAACCATACCAGCAAGTACTTAATTTATTAAGCTACTGCTTTTCTTAATCTCAGTGGAGATATTTACTGATAAACAGCTACCTACGCAGCATGTTCATGTCGTTCCTAAATGAGCTTTTATCTCTCTCTCCTCACCACAAATCAGATTCTTCTGAGGAGTTCCCAGTACATTATCCTTTCCCCTGTGTAATTACCTTAACAAGCTCCAGCTGTTTTTATTCTCAGAAAGTTTACTCCCTGATATACAGCTGCCTACCCCCTTCGTTAGTGCATGTCCTAAATGAGCTTTTTTCTCTGTTCCCTCACCACAATCCAGATTCTTTTGGGGAGTTACCAGTACAGTAACCATACCAGGAAGTACTTAATTTATTAAGCTACTGCTTTTCTTAATCTCAGTGGAGATATTTACTGATAAACAGCTACCTACGCAGCACGTTCATGTCGTTCCTACATGAGCTTTTATCTCTCTCCCCTCACCACAAATGAGATTCTTCTGAGGAGTTCCCAGTACATTATCCTTTCCCCTGTGTAATTACCTTAACAAGCTCCAGCTGTTTTTATTCTCAGAAGGTTTACTCCCTGATATACAGCTGCCTACCGCTTTCGTAAGTGCAGGTCCTAAATGAGCTTTTTTCTCTGTTCCCTCACCACAATCCAGATTCTTTTGGGGAGTCACCAGTACAGTAACCATACCAGGAAGTACTTAATTTATTAAGCTACTGCTTTTCTTAATCTCAGTGGAGATATTTACTGATAAACAGCTACCTACGCAGCATGTTCATGTCGTTCATAAATGAGGTTTTATCTCTCTCCCCTGAAACCAAATCAGATTCTTCTGAGGAGTTCCCAGTACATTATCCTTTCCCCTGTGTAATTACCTTAACAAGCTCCAGCTGTTTTTATTCTCAGAAGGTTTACTCCCTGATATACAGCTGCCTACCACCTTCGTAAGTGCAGGTCCTAAATGAGCTTTATTCTCTGTTCCCTCACCACAATCCAGATTCTTTTGGGGAGTTGCCAGTACAGGAACCATACCAGGAAGTACTTAATTTATTAAGCTACTGCTTTTCTTAATCTCAGTGGAGATATTTACTGATAAACAGCTACCTACGCAGCATGTTCATGTCGTTCCTAAATGAGCTTTTATCTCTCTCCCCTCACCACAAATCAGATTCTTCTGAGGAGTTCCCAGTACATTATCCTTTCCCCTGTGTAATTACCTTAACAAGCTCCAGCTGTTTTTCTTCTCAGAAGGTTTACTCCCTGATATACAGCTGCCTACCCCCTTCGTAAGTGCCGGTCTTAATGAGCTTTTTTCTCTGTTCCCTCACCACAATCCAGATTCTTTTGGGGAGATACCAGTACAGTAACCATACCAGCAAGTACTTAATTTATTAAGCTACTGCTTTTCCTAATGTCAGTGGAGATATTTACTGATAAACGGCTACCTACGCAGCATGTTCATGTCGTTCCTAAATGAGCTTTTATCTCTCTCCCCTCACCACAAATCAGAATCTTCTGAGGAGTTCCCAGTACATTATCCTTTCCCCTGTGTAATTGCCTTAACAAGCTCCAGCTGTTTTTATTCTCAGAAGTTTTACTCACTGATGTACAGCTGCCTATCCCCTTCGTAAGTGCAAGTCCTAAATGAGCATTTTTCTCTGTTCCCTCACCACAATCCAGATTCTTTTGGGGAGTTACCAGTACAATAACCATAACAGGAAGTACTTAATTCATGAAGCTACTGCTTTTCTAAATCTCAGTGGAGATATTTACTGATAAACAGCTACGTACGCAGCATGTTCATGTCGTTCCTAAATGATATTTTATCTCTCTCCCCTCACCACAAATGAGATTCTTCTGAGGAGTTCCCCGTACATTATCCTTTCCCCTGTGTAATTACCTTAACAAGCTCCAGCTGTTTTTATTCTCAGAAGGTTTACTCCCTGATATACAGCTGCCTACCCCCTTCGTAAGTGCAGGTCCTAAATGAGCTTTTTTCTCTGTTCCCTCACCACAATCCAGATTCTTTTGGGGAGTTACCAGTACAGTAACCATACCAGGAAGTACTTAATTTATTAAGCTACTGCTTTTGGTAATCTCAGTGGAGATATTTACTGATAAACAGCTACCTACGCAGCATGTTCATGTCGTTCCCAAATGAGCTTTTATCTCTCTCCCCTCACCACAAATCAGATTCTTCTGAGGAGTTCCCAGTACATTATCCTTTCCCCTGTATAATTACCTTAACAAGCTCCAGCTGTTTTTATTCTCAGAAGGTTTACTCCCTGATATACAGCTGCCTACCCCCTTCGTAAGTGCAGGTCCTAAATGAGCTTTTTTCTCTGTTCCCTCACCACAATCCAGATTCTTTTGGGGAGTTACCAGTACAATAACAATACCAGGAAGTACTTAAATCATTAAGCTACTGCTTTTCTTAATCTCAGTGGAGATATTTACTGATAAACAGCTACCTACGAAGCACGTTCATGTCGTTCCTAAATGAGCTTTTATCTCTCTCCCCTCACCACAAATCAGATTCTTCTGAGGAGTTCCCAGTACATTATCCTTTCCCCTGTGTAATTACCTTAAAAAGCTCCAACTGTTTTTATTCTCAGAAGGTTTACTCCCTGATATACAGCTGCCTACCCCCTTCGTAAGTGCAGGTCCTAAATGAGCTTTTTTCTCTGTTCCCTCACCACAATCCAGATTCTTTTGGGGAGTTACCAGTACAGTAACGATACCAGGAAGTACTTAATTTATTAAGCTACTGATTTTCTTAATCTCAGTGGAGATATTTACTGATAAACAGCTACCTACGCAACATGTTCATGTCGTTCCTAAATGAGCTTTTTTCTCTGTTCCCTCACCACAATCCAGATTCTTTTGGGGAGTTACCAGTACAGTATCCATACCAGGAAGTACTTAATTTATTAAGCTACTGCTTTTCTTAATCTCAGTGGAGATATTTACTGATAAACAGCTACTTATGCAGCATTTTCATGTCGTTCCTAAATGAGCTTTTATCTTTCTCCCCTCACCACAAATCAGATTCTTCTGAGGTGTTCCCAGTACATTATCCTTTCCCCTGTGTAATTACCTTAACAAGCACCAGCTGTTTTTATTCTCAGAAGGTTTACTCCCTGATATACAGCTGCCTACCCCCTTCGTAAGTGCAGGTCCTAAATGAGCTTTTTTCTCTGTTCCCTCACCACAATCCAGATTCTTTTGGGGAGTTACCAATACCATAACCTTACCAGGAAGTACTTAATTTATTAAGCTACTGCTTTTCTTAATCTCAGTGGAGATATTTACTGATAAACAGCTACCTACGAAGCACGTTCATGTCGTACATAAATCAGCTTTTATCTCTATCCCCTCACCAACAAACCAGATTCGTCTGAGGAGTTCCCAGTACTTTATCCTTACCCCTGTGTAATTACCTTAACAAGCTCCAGCTGTTTTTATTCTCAGAAGGTTTACTCCCTGATATACAGCTGCCTACCCCCTTTGTAAGTGCAGGTCCTAACTGAGCTTTTTTCTCTGTTCCCTCACCACAATCCAGATTGTTTTGGGGAGTTACCAGTACAGTAACCACACCAGGAAGTACTTAATTTATTAAGCTACTGCTTTTCTTAATCTCAGTGGAGATATTTACTGATAAACAGCTACCTAAGCAGCATGTTCATGTCGTTCCTAAATGAGCTTTTATCTCTCTTCCCTCATCACAAATAAGATTCTTCTGAGGAGTTCCCAGTACATTATCCTTTCCACTGTGTAATTACTTTTATAAGCTCCAGCTGTTTTTATTCTCAGAAGCGATACTCCCTGATATACAGCTGCCTACCCCCTTCGTAAGTGCAGGTCCTAAATGAGCATTTTTCTCTGTTCCCTCACCACAATCCAGATTCTTTTGGGGAGTTACCAGTATAGTAACCATACCAGGAAGTACTGAATTTATTAAGCTACTGCTTTTCTTAATCTCAGTGGAGATATTTACTGATAAACAGCTACCTACGCAGCATGTTCATGTCGTTCCCAAATGAGCTTTTATCTCTCTCCCCTCACCACAAATCAGATTCTTCTGAGGAGTTCCCAGTACATTATCCTTTCCCCTGTATAATTACCTTAACAAGCTCCAGCTGTTTTTATTCTCAGAAGGTTTACTCCCTGATATACAGCTGCCTACCCCCTTCGTAAGTGCAGGTCCTAAATGAGCTTTTTTCTCTGTTCCCTCACCACAATCCAGATTCTTTTGGGGAGTTACCAGTACAATAACAATACCAGGAAGTACTTAAATCATTAAGCTAATGCTTTTCTTAATCTCAGTGGAGATATTTACTGATAAACAGCTACCTACGAAGCACGTTCATGTCGTTCCTAAATGAGCTTTTATCTCTCTCCCCTCACCACAAATCAGATTCTTCTGAGGAGTTCCCAGTACATTATCCTTTCCCCTGTGTAATTACCTTAAAAAGCTCCAAGTGTTTTTATTCTCAGAAGGTTTACTCCCTGATATACAGCTGCCTACCCCCTTCGTAAGTGCAGGTCCTAAATGAGCTTTTTTCTCTGTTCCCTCACCACAATCCAGATTCTTTTGGGGAGTTACCAGTACAGTAACGATACCAGGAAGTACTTAATTTATTAAGTTACTGATTTTCTTAATCTCAGTGGAGATATTTACTGATAAACAGCTACCTACGCAACATGTTCATGTCGTTCCTAAATGAGCTTTTTTCTCTGTTCCCTCACCACAATCCAGATTCTTTTGGGGAGTTACCAGTACAGTATCCATACCAGGAAGTACTTAATTTATTAAGCTACTGCTTTTCTTAATCTCAGTGGAGATATTTACTGATAAACAGCTACTTATGCAGCATTTTCATGTCGTTCCTAAATGAGCTTTTATCTTTCTCCCCTCACCACAAATCAGATTCTTCTGAGGTGTTCCCAGTACATTATCCTTTCCCCTGTGTAATTACCTTAACAAGCACCAGCTGTTTTTATTCTCAGAAGGTTTACTCCCTGATATACAGCTGCCTACCCCCTTCGTAAGTGCAGGTCCTAAATGAGCTTTTTTCTCTGTTCCCTCACCACAATCCAGATTCTTTTGGGGAGTTACCAATACCATAACCTTACCAGGAAGTACTTAATTTATTAAGCTACTGCTTTTCTTAATCTCAGTGGAGATATTTACTGATAAACAGCTACCTACGAAGCACGTTCATGTCGTACCTAAATCAGCTTTTATCTCTATCCCCTCACCAACAAACCAGATTCGTCTGAGGAGTTCCCAGTACTTTATCCTTACCCCTGTGTAATTACCTTAACAAGCTCCAGCTGTTTTTATTCTCAGAAGGTTTACTCCCTGATATACAGCTGCCTACCCCCTTTGTAAGTGCAGGTCCTAACTGAGCTTTTTTCTCTGTTCCCTCACCACAATCCAGATTGTTTTGGGGAGTTACCAGTACAGTAACCACACCAGGAAGTACTTAATTTATTAAGCTACTGCTTTTCTTAATCTCAGTGGAGATATTTACTGATAAACAGCTACCTAAGCAGCATGTTCATGTCGTTCCTAAATGAGCTTTTATCTCTCTTCCCTCATCACAAATAAGATTCTTCTGAGGAGTTCCCAGTACATTATCCTTTCCACTGTGTAATTACTTTTATAAGCTCCAGCTGTTTTTATTCTCAGAAGCGATACTCCCTGATATACAGCTGCCTACCCCCTTCGTAAGTGCAGGTCCTAAATGAGCATTTTTCTCTGTTCCCTCACCACAATCCAGATTCTTTTGGGGAGTTACCAGTATAGTAACCATACCAGGAAGTACTGAATTTATTAAGCTACTGCTTTTCTTAATCTCAGTGGAGATATTTACTGATAAACAGCTACCTACGCAGCATGTTCATGTCGTTCCTAAATGAGCTTTTATCTCTCTCCCCTCACCACAAATCAGATTCTTCTGAGGAGTTCCCAGTACATTATCCTTTCCCCTGTGTAATTACCTTAACAAGCTCCAGCTGCTTTTATTCTCAGAAGGTTTACTCCCTGATATACAGCTGCCTACCCCCTTCGTAAGTGCAGGTCCTAAATGAGCTTTTTTCTCTGTTCCCTCACCACAATCCAGATTCTTTTGGGGAGTTACCAGTACAGTAACCATACCAGTAAGTACTTCATTTATTAAGCTACTGCGTTTCTTAATCTCAGTGGAGATATTTACTGATAAACAGCTACCTACGTAGCATGTTCATGTCGTTCCTAAATGAGGTTTTATCTCTCTCCCCTCACCACAAATCAGATTCTTCTGAGGAGTTCCCAGTACATTATCCTTTCCCCTGTGTAATTACCTAAACAAGGTCCAGCTGTTTTTATTCTCAGAAGGTTTACTCCCTGATATACAGCTGCCTACCACCTTCGTAAGTGCAGGTCCTAAATGAGCTTTCTTCTCTGTTCCCTCACCACAATCCAGATTCTTTTGGGGAGTTACCTGTACAGTAATCGTACCAGGAAGTACTTAATTTATTAAGCTACTGCTTTTCTTAATCTCAGTGGAGATATTTACTGATAAACAGCTACCTACGCAGCATGTTCATGTCGTTCCTAAATGAGCTTTTATCTCTCTCCCCTCAAACCAAATCAGATTCTTCTGAGGAGTTCCCAGTACATTATCCTTTCCCCTGTGTAATTACCTTAACAAGCTCGAGCTGTTTTTATTCTCAGAAGGTTTACTCCCTGATATACAGCTGCCTACCACCTTCGTAAGTGCAGGTCCTAAATGAGCTTTTTTCTCTGTTCCCTCACCACAATCCAGATTCTTTTGGGGAGTTGCCAGTACAGGAACCATACCAGGAAGTACTTAATTTATTAAGCTACTGCTTTTCTTAATCTCAGTGGAGATATTTACTGATAAACAGCTACCTACGCAGCATGTTCATGTCGTTCCTAAATGAGCTTTTATCTCTCTCCCCTCACCACAAATCAGATTCTTCTGAGGAGTTCCCAGTACATTATCCTTTCCCCTGTGTAATTACCTTAACAAGCTCCAGCTGTTTTTATTCTCAGAAGGTTTACTCCCTGATATACAGGTGCCTACCCCCTTCGTAAGTGCCGGTCTTAATGAGCTTTTTTCTCTGTTCCCTCACCACAATCCAGATTCTTTTGGGGAGATACCAGTACAGTAACCATACCAGCAAGTACTTAATTTATTAAGCTACTGCTTTTCCTAATCTCAGTGGAGATATTTACTGATAAACGGCTACCTACGCAGCATGTTCATGTCGTTCCTAAATGAGCTTTTATCTCTCTCCCCTCACCACAAATCAGAATCTTCTGAGGAGTTCCCAGTACATTATCCTTTCCCCTGTGTAATTGCCTTAACAAGCTCCAGCTGTTTTTATTCTCAGAAGTTTTACTCACTGATATACAGCTGCCTATCCCCTTTGTAAGTGCAGGTCCTAAATGAGCATTTTTCTCTGTTCCCTCACCACAATCCAGATTCTTTTGGGGAGTTACCAGTACAATAACCATAACAGGAAGTACTTAATTCATGAAGCTACTGCTTTTCTTAATCTCAGTGGAGATATTTACTGATAAACAGCTACGTACGCAGCATGTTCATGTCGTTCCCAAATGATATTTTATCTCTCTCCCCTCACCACAAATGAGATTCTTCTGAGGAGTTCCCAGTACATATTCCTTTCCCCTGTGTAATTACCTTAACAACTCCAGCTGGTTTTATTCTCAGAAGGTTTACTCCCTGATATACTGCGGCCTTCCCCCTTCGTAAGTGCAGGTCTTAAATGAGCTTTTTTCTCTGTTCCCTCACCACAATCCACATTCTTTTGGGGAGTTACCAGTACAGTAACCATACCAGCAAGTACTTAATTTATTAAGCTACTGCTTTTCTTAATCTCAGTGGAGATATTTACTGATAAACAGCTACCTACGCAGCATGTTCATGTCGTTCCTAAATGAGCTTTTATCTCTCTCTCCTCACCACAAATCAGATTCTTCTGAGGAGTTCCCAGTACATTATCCTTTCCCCTGTGTAATTACCTTAACAAGCTCCAGCTGTTTTTATTCTCAGAAGGTTTACTCCCTGATATACAGCTGCCTACCGCTTTCGTAAGTGCAGGTCCTAAATGAGCTTTTTTCTCTGTTCCCTCACCACAATCCAGATTCTTTTGGGGAGTCACCAGTACAGTAACCATACCAGGAAGTACTTAATTTATTAAGCTACTGCTTTTCTTAATCTCAGTGGAGATATTTACTGATAAACAGCTACCTACGCAGCATGTTCATGTCGTTCCTAAATGAGGTTTTATCTCTCTCCCCTGAAACCAAATCAGATTCTTCTGAGGAGTTCCCAGTACATTATCCTTTCCCCTGTGTAATTACCTTAACAAGCTCCAGCTGTTTTTATTCTCAGAAGGTTTACTCCCTGATATACAGCTGCCTACCACCTTCGTAAGTGCAGGTCCTAAATGAGCTTTATTCTCTGTTCCCTCACCACAATCCAGATTCTTTTGGGGAGTTGCCAGTACAGGAACCATACCAGGAAGTACTTAATTTATTAAGCTACTGCTTTTCTTAATCTCAGTGGAGATATTTACTGATAAACAGCTACCTACGCAGCATGTTCATGTCGTTCCTAAATGACCTTTTATCTCTCTCCCCTCACCACAAATCAGATTCTTCTGAGGAGTTCCCAGTACATTATCCTTTCCCCTGTGTAATTACCTTAACAAGCTCCAGCTGTTTTTATTCTCAGAAGGTTTACTCCCTGATATACAGCTGCCTACCCCCTTCGTAAGTGCCGGTCTTAATGAGCTTTTTTCTCTGTTCCCTCACCACAATCCAGATTCTTTTGGGGAGTTACCAGTACAGTAACCATACCAGGAAGTACTTAATTTATTAAGCTACTGCTTTTCTTAATCTCAGTGGAGATATTTACTGATAAACTGCTACCTACGCAGCATGTTCATGTCGTTCCTAAATGAGCTTTTATCTCTCTCTCCTCACAACAATTCAGATTCTTCTGAGGAGTTCCCAGTACATTATCCTTTCCCCTGTGTAATTACCTTCACAAGCTCCAGCTGTTTTTATTCTCAGAAGGTTTACTCCCTGATATACAGCTGCCTACCCCCTTCGTAAGTGCAGGTCCTAAATGAGCTTTTTTCTCTCTTCCCTCACCACAATCCAGATTCTTTTGGGGAGTTACCAGTACAGTAACCATACCAGGAAGTACTTAATTTATTAAGCTACTGCTTTTCTTAATCTCAGTGGAGATATTTACTGATAAACAGCTACATACGCAGCATGTTCATGTCGTTCCTAAATGAGCTTTTATCTCTCTCCCCTCAGCACAAATCAGATTCTTCTGAGGAGTTCCCAGTACATTATCCTTTCCCCTGTGTAATTACCTTAACAAGCTCCAGCTGATTATATTCTCAGGTTTACTCCCTGATATACAACTGCCTACCCTCTTCGTAAGTGCAGGTCCTAAATGAGCTTTTTTCTCTGTTCCCTCACCACAATCCAGATTCTTTGTGGAGTTACCAGTACAGTAACCGTACCAGGAAGTACTTAATTTATTAAGCTTCTGCTTTTCTTAATCTCAGTGGAGATATTTACTAATGAACAGCTACATACGCAGCATGTTCATGTCGTTCCTAAATGAGCTTTTATCTCTCTCCCCTCACCACAAATCAGATTCTTCTGAGGAGTTCCCAGTACATTATCCTTTCCCCTGTGTAATTACCTTAACAAGCTCCAGCTGTTTTTATTCTCAGATGGTTTACTCCCTGAAATACAGCTGCCTAACCCCTTCGTAAGTGCAGGTCCTAAATGAGCTTTTTTCTCTGTTCCCTCACCACAATCCATATTCTTTTGGGTAGTTACCAGTACAGTAACCATACCAGGAAGTACTTAATTTATTAAGCTACTACTTTTCGTAATCTCACTGGAGATATTTACTGGTAAACAGCTACCTACACAGCATGTTCATGTCGTTCCTAAATGAGATATTATCTCTCTCCCCTCACCACAAATCAGATTCTTCTGAGGAGTTCCCAGTACATTATCCTTTCCCCTGTGCAATTCCCTTAACAAGCTCCAGCTGTTTTTATTCTCAGAAGGTTTACTCCCTGATATACAGCTGCCTACCCCCTTCGTAAGTGCAGGTCCTAAATGAGCTTTTTTCTCTGTTCCCTCACCACAATCCAGATTCTTTTGGGAGTTACCAGTACAGTTACCATACCAGGAAGTACTTAATTTATTAAGCTACTGCTTTTCTTAATCTCAGTGGAGATATTTACTGATAAACAGCTACCTATGCAGCATGTTCATGTCGTTCCTAAATGAGCTTTTATATCCCTCTCCTCACCACAAATCAGATTATTCTGAGGAGTTCCCAGTACATTATCCTTTCCCCTGTGTAATTACCTTAACAAGCTCCAGCTGTTTTTATTCTCAGAAGGTTTACTCCCTGATATACAGCTGCTTACCACCTTCGTAAGTGCAGGTCCTAAATTAGCTTTTTTCTCTGTTACCTCACCACAATCCAGATTCTTTTGGGGAGTTACCAGTACAGTAACCATACCAGGAAGTACTTAATTTATTAAGCTACTGCTTTTCTTAATCTCAGTGGAGATATTTACTGATAAACAGCTACCTACGCAGCATGTTCATGTCGTTCCTAAATGAGCTTTTATCTCTCTCCCCTCAAACCAAATCAGATTGTTCTGAGGGGTTCCCAGTACATTATCCTTTCCCCTGTGTAATTACCTTAACAAGCTCCAGCTGTTTTTATTCTCAGGAGGTTTACTCCCTGATATACAGCTGCCTACCACCTTCGTAAGTGCAGGTCCTAAATGAGCTTTTTTCTCTGTTCCCTCACCACAATCCAGATTCTTTTGGGGAGTTACCAGTACAGGATCCATACCAGGAAGTACTTAATTTATTAAGCTACTGCTTTTCTTAATCTCAGTGGAGATATTTACTGATAAACAGCTACCTACGCAGCATGTTCATGTCGTTCTTAAATGAGCTTTTACCTCTCCCCTCACCACAAATCAGATTCTTCTGAGGAGTTCCCAGTACATTATCCTTTCCCCTGTCTAATTTCTTTAACAAGCTCCAGCTGTTTTTATTCCCAGAAGGTTTACTCCCTGATATACAGCTGCCTACCCCTTCGTAAGTGCAGGTCCTAAATGAGCTTTTTTCTCTGTTCCCTCACCACAATCCAGATTCTTTTGGGGAGTTACCAGTACAAGAACCATACCAGGAAGTACTTAATTTATTAAGCTACTGCTTTTCTTAATCTCAGTGGAGATATTTACTGATAAACAGCTACCTACGCAGCATGTTCATGTCGTTCCTATATGAGCTTTTATCTCTCTCCCCTCACCACAAATCAGATGCTTCTGAGGACTTCCCAGTACATTATCATTTCCCCTGTGTAATTACCTTAACAAGCTCCAGCTGTTTTTATTCTCAGAAGGTTTACTCCCTGATATACAGCTGCCCACCCCCTTCGTAAGTGCAGGTCCTAAATGAGCTTTTTTCTCTGTTCCCTCACCACAATCCAGATGCTTTTGGGGAGTTACCAGTACAGTAACCTTACCAGGAAGTACTTAATTTATTAAGCTACTGCTTTTCTTAATCTCAGTGGAGATATTTACTGATAAACAGCTACATACGCAGCATGTTCATGTCGTTCCTAAATGAGCTTTTATCTCTCTCTTTTCACCACAAATCAGATTCTTCTGAGGAGTTCCCAGTACATTGTCCATTCCCCTGTGTAATTACCTTAAGAAGCACCAGCTGTTTTTATTCTCAGAAGGTTTACTCCCTGATATACAGCTGCCTACCCCCTTCGAAAGTGCAGGTCCTAAATGAGCTTTTTTCTCTGTTCCCTCACCACAATCCAGATTCTTTTGCGGAGTTACCAGTACAGTAACCATACCAGGAAGTACTTAATTTATTAAGCTACTGCTTTTCTTAATCTCAGTGGAGATATTTACTGATAAACAGCTACCTACGCAGCATGTTCATGTCGTTCCTAAATGAGCTTTTATCTCTCTCCCCTCACCACAAATGAGACTCTTCTGAGGAGTTCCCAGTACATTATCCTTTCCCCTGTGTAATTACCTTAACAAGCTCCATCTGTTTTTATTCTCAGAAGGTTTACTCCCTGATATACAGCTGCCTACCCCCTTCGTAAGTGCAGGTCTTAAATGAGCTTTTTTCTCTGTTCCCTCACCACAATCCAGATTCTTCTGGGGAGTTACCAGTACAGTACCCATACCAGGAAGTAAGTAATTTATTAAGCTACTGCCTTTCTTAATCTCAGTGGAAATATTTATTGATATACAGCTACCTACGCAGCATGTTCATGTCGTTCCTAAATGAGCTATAATCTCTCTCCCCTCACCACAAATCAGATTCTTCTGAGGAGTTCCCAGTACATTATCCTTTCCCCTGTGTAATTACCTTAACAAGCTCCAGCTGTTTTTATTCTCAGAAGGTTTACTCCCTGATATACAGCTGCCTACCCCCTTCGTAGGTGCAGGTCCTAAATGAGCTTTTTCTCTGTTCCCTCACCACAATTCACATTCTTTTGGGGAGGTACCAGTACAGTAACCATACGAGGAAGTACTTAATTTATTAAGCTACTGCTTTTCTTAATCTCAGTGGAGATATTTACTGATAAACAGCTACCTACGCAGCATGTTCATGTCGTTCCTAAATGAGCTTTTATCTCTCTCCCCTCACCAAAATCAGATTCTTCTGAGGAGTTCCCAGTACATTATCCTTTCCCCTGTGTAATTACCTTAACAAGCGCCAGCTGTTTTTATTCTCAGAAGGTTTACTCCCTGATATACAGCTGCCTACCATCTTCGTAAGTGCAGGTCCTAAATGAGCTTTTTTCTCTGTTCCTTCACCACAATCCAGATTCTTTTGGGGAGTTACCAGTAGAGTAACCATACCAGGAAGTACTGAATTTATTAAGCTACTGCTTTTCTTAATCTCAGTGGAAATATTTACTGATAAACAGCTACCTACGCAGCATGTTCATGTCGTTCCTAAATGAGCTTTTATCTCTCTCCCCTCACCACAAATCAGATTCTTCTGAGGAGTTCCCAGTACATTATCCTTTCCCCTGTGTAATTACCTTAACAAGCTCCAGCTCTTTTTATTCTCCGAAGGGTTACTCCCTGATATACAGCTGCCTACCCCCTTCGTAAGTGCAGGTCCTAAATGAGCTTTTTTCTCTGTTCCCTCACCACAATCCAGATTCTTTTGGGGAGTTACCAGTACAGTAACCATACCAGGAAGTACTTAATTTATTAAGCTACTGCTTTTCTTAATCTCAGTGGAGATATTTACTGATAAACAGCTACCTACGCAGCATGTTCATGTCGTTCCTATATGAGCTTTTATCTCTCTCCCCTCACCACAAATCAGATTCTTCTGAGCAGTTCCCAGTACATTATCCTTTCCCCTGTGTAATTACCTTAACAAGCTCCAGCTGTTTTTATTCTCAGAAGGTTTACTCCCTGATATACTGCTGCCTACCCCCTTCGTAAGTGCAAATCCTAAATGAGGTTTTTTCTCTGTTCCCTCAGCACAATCCAGATTCTTTTGGGGAGGTACCAGTACAGTAACCATACCAGGAAGTACTTAATTTATTAAGCTACTGCTTTTCTTAATCTCAGTGGAGATATTTACTGATAAACAGCTACCTACGCAGCATGTTCATGTCGTTCCTAAATGAGCTTTTATCTCTCTCCCCTCACCACAAATCAGATTCTTCTGAGGAGTTCGCAGTACATTATCCTTTCCCCTGTGTAATTACCTTAACAAGCTCCAGCTGTTTTTATTCTCAGAAGGTTTACTCCCTGATATACAGCTGCCTACCCCCTTCGTAAGTGCAGGTCCTAAATGAGCTTTTTTCTCTTCCCTCACCACAACCCAGATTCTTTTGGGGAGTTACCAGTACAGTAACCATACAAGGAAGTACTTAATTTATTACGCTACTACTTTTCTTAATCTCAGTGGAGATATTTACTGATAAACAGCTACCTACGCAGCATGTTCATGTCGTTCCTAAATGAGCTTTTATCTCTCTCCCCTCACCACAAATCAGATTCTTCTGAGGAGTTCCCAGTACATTATCCTTTCCCCTTTGTAATTACCTTAAGAAGCTCCAGCTGTTTTTATTCTCAGAACGTTTACTCCCTGATATACAGCTGCCTACCCCCTTCGTAAGTGCAGGTCCTAAATGAGCTTTTTTCTCTGTTCCCTCACCACAATCCAGATTCTTTTGGGGAGTTACCAGTACAGTAACCATACCAGGAAGTACTTAATTTATTAAGCTACTGCTTTTCTTAATCTCAGTGGAGATATTTACTGATAAACAGCTACCTACGCAGCATGTTCATGTCGTTCCTAAATGAGCTTTTTCTCTCTCCCCTCACCACAAATCAGATTCTTCTGAGGTCTTCCCAGTACATTATCCTTTCCCCTGTGTAATTACCTTAACAAGCTCCAGCTGTTTTTATTCTCAGAAGGTTTACTCCCTGATATACAGCTGCCTATCCCCTTCGTAAGTGCAGGTCCTAAATGAGCTTTTTTCTCTGTTCCCTCACCACAATCCAGATCTTTTGGAGAGTTACCAGTACAGTAACCATACCAGAAAGTACTTAATTTATTAAGCTACTGCTTTTCTTAATCTCAGTGGAGATATTTACTGATAAACAGCTACCTACGCAGCATGTTCATGTCGTTCCTAAATGAGCTTTTATCTCTCTTCCCTCACCACAAATCAGATTCTTCTGAGGAGTTCCCAGTACATTATCCTTTCCCCAGTGTAATTACCTTAACAAGCTCCAGCTGTTTTTATTCTCAGAAGGTTTACTCCCTGATATACAGCTACCTACCCCCTTCGTAAGTGCAGGTCTTAAAAGAGATTTTTCTCTGTTCCCTCACCAAAATCCAGATTCTTTTGGGAGTTACCAGTACAGTAACCTTACCAGGAAGTACTTAATTTATTAAGCTACTGCTTTTCTTAATCTCAGTGGAGATATTTACTGATAAACAGCTACGTACGCAGCATGTTCATGTCGTTCCTAAATGAGCTTTTATCTCTCTCCCCTCACCACAAATCAGATTCTTCTGAGGAGTTCCCAGTACATTATCCTTTCCCCTGTGTAATTACCTTAACAAGCTCCAGCTGTTTTTATTCTCAGAAGGTTTACTCCCTGATATACAGCTGCCTACCCCCTTCGTAAGTGCAGGTCCTAAATGAGCTTTTTTCTCTGTTCCCTCAGCAAATCCAGATTCTTTTGGGGAGTTCCCAGTACAGTATCCATACCAGGAAGTACTTAATTTATTAAGCTACTGCTTTTCTTAATCTCAGTGGAGATATTTACTGATAACAGCTACCTACGCAGCATGTTCATGTCGTTCATAAATGAGCTTTTATCTCTCTCCCTCACCACAAATCAGATTCTTCTGAGGAGTTCCCAGTACATTATCCTTTCCCCTGTGTAATTACCTTAACAAGCTCCAGCTGTTTTTATTCTGAGAAGGTTTACTCCCTGATATACAGCTGCCTACCCCCTTGTAAGTGCAGGTCCTAAATGAGCTTTTTTCTCTGTTCCCTCACCACAATCCAGTTCTTGTGGGGAGTTACCAGTACAGTAACCATACCAGGAAGTACTTAATTTATTAAGCTACTGCTTTTCTTAATCTCAGTGGAGATATTTACTGATAAACAGCTACTACGCAGCATGTTCATGTCTTTCTAAATGAGCTTTTATATCTCTCCCCTCACCACAAATCAGATTCTTCAGAGGAGTTCCCAGTACATTATCCTTTCCCCTGTGTAATTACCTTAACAAGCTGCCGCTGCTTTTATTCTCAGAAGGTTTACTCCCTGATATACAGCTGCCTACCACCTTCGTAAGTGCAGGTCCCAAATGAGCTTTTTTCTCTGTTACCTCACCACAATCCAGATTCTTTTGGGAAGTTACCAGTACAGTAACCAGACCAGGAAATACTTAATTTATTAAGTTACTGCTTTTCTTAATCTCAGTGGAGATATTTACTGATAAACAGCTACCTATGCAGCATTTTCATGTCGTTCATAAATGAGCTTTTTTCTCTCTCCCCTCACCACAAATCAGATTCTTCTGAGGAGTTCCCAGTACATTAACCTTTCCCCTGTGTAATTACCTTAACAAGCTCCAGCTGTTCCTATTCTCAGAAGGTTTACTCCCTGATATACAGCTGCCTACCCCCTTCGTAGTGCATGTCCTAAATGAGCTTTTTTCTCTGTTCCCTCACCACAAATCAGATTCTTCTGAGGAGTTCCCAGTACATTATCCTTCCCCTGTGTAATTACCTTAACAAGCTCCAGCTGTTTCTATTCTCAGAAAGTTTACTCCCTGATATACAGCTGCCTACCCCCTTCGTAAGTAGAGGTCCTAAATGAGCTTTTTTCTCTGTTCCCTCACCACAATCCAGATTCTTTTCGGGAGTTACCAGTACAGTAACCATACCAGGAAGTACTTAATTTATTAAGCTACTGCTTTTATTAATCTCAGTGGAGATATTTACTGATAAACAGCTACCTAAGCCGCATGGTCATGTCGTTCCTAAATGAGTTTTATCTCTCTCCCCTCACCACAAATCAGATTCTTCTGAGAGTTCCCAGTACATTATCCTTTCCCCAGTGTAATTACCATAACAAGCTGCAGCTGTTCCTATTCTCAGAAGGTTTACTCCCTGATATACAGCTGCCTACCCCCTTCGTAGGTGCACGTCCTAAATGAGCTTTATTCTCTGTTCCCTCACCACAATCCAGATTCTTTTGGGGAGTTACCAGTACAGTAACCATACCAGGAAGTACTTAATTTATTAAGCTACTGCTTTTCTTAATCTCAGTGGAGATATTTACTGATAAACAGCTACCTACGCAGCATGTTCATGTCGTTCCTAAATGAGTTTTATCTCTCTCCCCTCACCACAAATCAGATTCTTCTGAGGAGTTCCCAGTACGTTATCCTTTCCCCTGTGTAATTACCTTAACAAGCTCCAGCTGTTTTTATTCTCAGAAGGTTTACTCCCTGATATACAGCTGCCAACCCCCTTCGTAAGTGCAGGTCTTAAATGAGCTTTTTTCTCTGTTCCCTCACCACAATCCAGATTCTTTTGGGGAGTTGCCAGTACAGTATCCATACCAGGAAGTACTTAATTTATTAAGCTACTGCTTTTCTTAAGCTCAGTGGAGATATTTACTGATAAACAGCTACCTACGCAGATTGTTCATGTCGTTCCTAAATGAGCTTTTATCTCTCTCCCTCGCCAGAAATCAGATTCTTCTGAGGAGTTCCCAGTACATTATCCTTTCCCCTGTGTAATTACCTTAACAAGCTCCAGCTGTTTTTATTCTCAGAAGGTTTACTCCCGGATATACAGCTGCCTACCCCCTTTGTAAGTGCAGGTCCTAAATGAGCTTTTTCTCTGTTCCCTCACCACAATCCAGATTCTTTTGGGGAGTTACCAGTACAGAAACCATACCAGGAAGTACTTAATTTATTAAGCTACTGCTTTTCTTAATCTCAGTGGAGATATTTACTGATAAACAGCTACCTACGCAGCATGTTCATGTCGTTCCTAAATGAGCTTTTATCTCTCTCCCCTCACCACAAATCAGATTCTTCTGAGGAGTTCCCAGTACATTATCCTTTCCCCTGTGTAATTACCTTAACAAGCTCCAGCTGTTTTTATTCTCAGAAGGTTTACTCCCTGATATACAGCTGCCTACCCCCTTCGTAAGTGCAGGTCCTAAATGAGCTTTTTTCTCTGTTCCCTCACCACAATCCAGATTCTTTTGGGGAGTTACCAGTACAGTAACCATACCAGGAAGTACTTAATTTATTAAGCCACTGCTTTTCTTAATCTCAGTGGAGATATTTACTGATAAACAGCTACCTACGCAGCATGTTCTGTCGTTCCTAAATGAGCTTTTATCTCTCTCCCCTCACCACAAATCAGATTCTTCTGAGGATTTCCCAGTACATTATCATTTCCCCTGTGTAATTACCTTAACAAGCTCCAGCTGATTTTATTCTCAGAATGTTTACTCCCTGATATACAGCTGCCTAACCCCTTCGTAAGTGCAGGTCCTAAATGAGCTTTTTTCTCTGTTCCCTCACCACAATCCAGATTCTTTTGGGGAGTTACCAGTACAGTAACCATACCAGGAAGTACTTAATTTATTAAGCCACTGCTTTTCTTAATCTCAGTGGAGATATTTACTGATAAACAGCTACCTACGCAGCATGTTCATGTCGTTCCTAAATGAGCTTTTATCTCTCTCCCCTCACCACAAATCAGATTCTTCTGAGGATTTCCCAGTACATTATCCTTTCCCCTGTGTAATTACCTTAACAAGCTCCAGCTGATTTTATTCTCAGAATGTTTACTCCCTGATATACAGCTGCCTAACCCCTTCGTAAGTGCAGGTCCTAAATGAGCTTTTTTCTCTGTTCCCTCACCACAATCCAGATTCTTTTGCGGAGTTACCAGTACAGTAACCAAACTAGGAAGTACTTAATTTATTAAGCTACTGCTTTTCTTAATCTCAGTGGAGATATTTACTGATAAACAGCTACCTACGCAGCATGTTCATGTCGTTCCTAAATGAGCTTTTATCTCTCTCCCCTCACCACAAATCAGATTCTTCTGAGGAGTTCCAGTACATTATCCTTTCCCCTGTGAAATTACCTTAACAAGCTCCAGCTGTTTTTATTCTCAGAAGGTTTACTCCCTGATATACAGCTGCCTACCCCCTTCGTAAGTGCAGGTCCTAAATGAGCTTTTTTCTCTGTTCCCTCACCACAATCCAGATTTTTTGGGGAGTTACCAGTACAGTAACCATACCAGAAAGTACTTAATTTATTAAGCTACTGCTTTTCTTATCTCAGTGGAGATATTTACTGATAAACAGCTACCTACGCAGCATGTTCATGTCGTTCCTAAATGAGCTTTTATCTCTCTCCCCTCACCACAAATCAGATTCTTCTGAGGAGTTCCCAGTACATTATCCTTTCCCCTGTGTAATTACCTTAACAAGCTCCAGCTGTTTTTATTCTCAGAAGGTTTACTCCCTGATATACAGCTGCCTACCCCCTTCGTAAGTGCAAGTCCTAAATGAGCTTTTTTCTCTGTTCCCTCACACAATCCAGATTCTTTTGGGAGTTACCAGTACAGTAACCATACCAGGAAGTAATTAATTTATTAAGCTACTGCTTTTCGTAATCTCAGTGGAGATATTTACTGATAAACAGCTACGTACGCAGCATGTTCATGTCGTTCTTAATGAGCTTTTTTCTCTCTCCCCTCACCACAAATCAGATTCTTCTGAGGAGTTCCCAGTACATTATCCTTTCCCCTGTGTAATTACCTTAACAAGCTCCAGCTGTTTTTATTCTCAGAAGGTTTACTCCCTGATATACAGCTGCCTACCCCCTTCGTAAGTGCAGGTCCTAAATGAGCTTTTTTCTCTGTTCCCTCACCACAATCCAGATTCTTTGGGGAGTTACCAGTACAGTAACCATACCAGGAAGTACTTAATTTATTAAGACACTGCTTTTCTTAATCTCAGTGGAGATATTTACTGATAAACAGGTACCAACCAGCATGTTCATGTCGTTCTAAATGAGATTTTTTCTCTCTCCCCTCACCACAAATCAGATTCTTCCGAGGAGTTCCCAGTACATTATCCTTTCCCCTGTGTAATTACCTTAACAAGCTCCAGCTGTTTTATTCTCAGAAGGTTTACTCCCTGATATACAGCTGCCTCCCCCTTCGTAAGTGCAGGTCCTAAATGAGCTTTTTTCTCTGTTCCCTCAACAATCCAGATTCTTTTGGGAGTTACCAGTACAGTAACCATACCAGGAAGTACTCAATTTATTAAGCTACTGCTTTTCTTAATCTCAGTGGAGATATTTACTGATAAACAGGTACTAACGCAGCATGTTCATGTCGTTCCTAAATGAGCTTTTTCTCTCTCCCCTCACCACAAATCAGATTCTTCTGAGGAGTTCCCAGTACATTATCCTTTCCCCTGTGTAATGACCTTAACAAGCTCCAGCTGTGTTTATTCTCAGAAGGTTATCCCTGATATACAGCTGCCTTCCCCCTTCGTAAGTGCAGGTCCTAAATGAGCTTTTTTCTCTGTTCCCTCAAAACAATCCAGATTCTTTTGGGGAGTTACCAGTACAGTAACCATACCAGGAAGTACTCAATTTATTAAGCTACTGCTTTTCTTAATCTCAGTGGAGATATTTACTGATAAACAGCTACCTACGCAGCATGTTCATGTCATTCCTAAATGAGCTTTTATCTCTCTCCCTCACCACAAATCAGATTCTTCTGAGGAGTTCCCAGTACATTATCCTTTCCCCTGTGTAATTACCTTAACAAGCTCCAGCTGTTTTTATTCTCAGAAGGTTTACTCCCTGATATACAGCTGCCTACCCCCTTCGTAAGTGCAGGTCCTAAATGAGCTTTTTTCTCTGTTCCCTCACCACAATCCAGATTCTTTTGGGGAGTTACCAGTACAGTAACCATACCAGGAAGTACTTAATTTATTAAGCTACTGCTTTTCTTAATCTCACTGGAGATATTTACTGATAAACAGCTACCTATGCAGCATGTTCATGTCGTTCCTAAATGAGCTTTTATCTCTCTCCCCTCACCACAAATCAGATTCTTCTGAGGAGTTCCCAGTACATTATCCTTTCCCCTGTGTAATTACCTTAACAAGCTCCAGCTGTTTTTATTCTCAGAAGGTTTACTCCCTGATATACAGCTGCCTACCCCCTTCGTAAGTGCAGGTCCTAAATGAGCTTTTTTCTCTGTTCCCTCACCACAATCCAGATTCTTTTGGGGAGTTACCAGTACAGTAACCATACCAGGAAGTACTTAATTTATTAAGCTACTGCTTTTCTTAATCTCAGTGGAGATATTTACTGAGAAACAGCTACCTACGCAGCATGTTCATGTCGTTCCTAAATGAGCTTTTATCTCTCTCCCTCACCACAAATCAGATTCTTCTGAGGAGTTCCAGTACATTATCCTTTCCCCTGTGAAATTACCTTAACAAGCTCCAGCTGTTTTTATTCTCAGAAGTTTTACTCTCTGATATACAACTGCCTACCTCCTTCGTAAGTGCAGGTCCTCAATGAGCTTTTTTCTCTCTTCCCTCACCACAATCCAGATTCTTTTGGGGAGTTACCAGTACAGTAACCATACCAGGAAGTACTTAATTTATTAAGCTACTGCTTTTCTTAATCTCAGTGGAGATATTTACTGATAAACAGCTACCTACGCAGCATGTTCATGTCGTTCCTAAATGAGCTTTTATCTCTCTCCCCTCACCACAAATCAGATTCTTCTGAGGAGTTCCCAGTACATTATCCTTTCCCCTGTGTAATTACCTTAACAAGCTCCAGCTGTTTTTATTCTCAGAAGGTTTACTCCCTGATATACAGCTGCCTACCCCCTTCGTAAGTGCAGGTCCTAAATGAGCTTTTTTCTCTGTTCCCTCACCACAATCCAGATTCTTTTGGGGAGTTACCAGTACAGTAACCATACCAGGAAGTAATTAATTTATTAAGCTACTGCTTTTCGTAATCTCAGTGGAGATATTTACTGATAAACAGCTACGTACGCAGCATGTTCATGTCGTTCCTAATGAGCTTTTTTCTCTCTCCCCTCACCACAAATCAGATTCTTCTGAGGAGTTCCCAGTACATTATCCTTTCCCCTGTGTAATTACCTTAACAAGCTCCAGCTGTTTTTATTCTCAGAAGGTTTACTCCCTGATATACAGCTGCCTACCCCCTTCGTAAGTGCAGGTCCTAAATGAGCTTTTTTCTCTGTTCCCTCACCACAATCCAGATTCCTTTGGGGAGTTACCAGTACAGTAACCATACCAGGAAGTACTTAATTTATTAAGCTACTGCTTTTCTTAATCTCAGTGGAGATATTTACTGATAAACAGGTACCAACACAGCATGTTCATGTCGTTCTTAAATGAGATTTTTTCTCTCTCCCCTCACCACAAATCAGATTCTTCTGAGGAGTTCCCAGTACATTATCCTTTCCCCTGTGTAATTACCTTAACAAGCTCCAGCTGTGTTTATTCTCAGAAGGTTTACTCCCTGATATACAGCTGCCTTCCCCCTTCGTAAGTGCAGGTCCTAAATGAGCTTTTTTCTCTGTTCCCTCAAAACAATCCAGATTCTTTTGGCGAGTTACCAGTACAGTAACCATACCAGGAAGTACTCAATTTATT
This sequence comes from Perognathus longimembris pacificus, assembly GCF_023159225.1. Taxonomy (NCBI): domain Eukaryota; kingdom Metazoa; phylum Chordata; class Mammalia; order Rodentia; family Heteromyidae; genus Perognathus; species Perognathus longimembris. Next base: position 5,772 of record NW_025956821.1, on the reverse strand, counting down.
AAGCTACTGCTTTTCTTAATCTCAGTGGAGATATTTACTGATAAACAGGTACTAACGCAGCATGTTCATGTCGTTCCTAAATGAGCTTTTATCTCTCTCCCCTCACCACAAATCAGATTCTTCTGAGGAGTTCCCAGTACATTATCCTTTCCCCTGTGTAATGACCTTAACAAGCTCTAGCTGTGTTTATTCTCAGAAGGTTAATCCCTGATATACAGCTGCCTTCCCCCTTCGTAAGTGCAGGTCCTAAATGAGCTTTTTTCTCTGTTCCCTCAAAACAATCCAGATCTTTTGGGGAGTTACCAGTACAGTAACCATACCAGGAAGTACTCAATTTATTAAGCTACTGCTTTTCTTAATCTCAGTGGAGATATTTACTGATAAACAGCTACCTACGCAGCATGTTCATGTCATTCCTAAATGAGCTTTTATCTCTCTCCATCACCACAAATCAGATTCTTCTGAGGAGTTCCCAGTACATTATCCTTTCCCCTGTGTAATTACCTTAACAAGCTCCAGCTGTTTTTATTCTCAGAAGGTTTACTCCCTGATATACAGCTGCCTACCCCCTTCGTAAGTGCAGGTCCTAAATGAGCTTTTTTCTCTGTTCCCTCACCACAATCCAGATTCTTTTGGGGAGTTACCAGTACAGTAACCATACCAGGAAGTACTTAATTTATTAAGCTACTGCTTTTCTTAATCTCACTGGAGATATTTACTGATAAACAGCTACCTATGCAGCATGTTCATGTCGTTCCTAAATGTGCTTTTATCTCTCTCCCTCACCACAAATCAGATTCTTCTGAGGAGTTCCCAGTACATTATCCTTTCCCCTGTGTAATTACCTTAACAAGCTCCAGCTGTTTTTATTCTCAGAAGGTTTACTCCCTGATATACAGCTGCCTACCCCCTTCGTAAGTGCAGGTCCTAAATGAGCTTTTTTCTCTGTTCCCTCACCACAATCCAGATTCTTTGGTGAGTTACCAGTACAGTAACCATACCAGGAAGTACTTAATTTATTAAGCTACTGCTTTTCTTAATCTCAGTGGAGATATTTACTGAGAAACAGCTACCTACGCAGCATGTTCATGTCGTTCCTAAATGAGCTTTTATCTCTCTCCCCTCACCACAAATCAGATTCTTCTGAGGAGTTCCAGTACATTATCCTTTCCCCTGTGAAATTACCTTAACAAGCTCCAGCTGTTTTTATTCTCAGAAGTTTTACTCCCTGATATACAGCTGCCTACCCCCTTCGTAAGTGCAGGTCCTCAATGAGCTTTTTTCTCTCTTCCCTCACCACAATCCAGATTCTTTTGGGGAGTTACCAGTACAGTAACCATACCAGGAAGTACTTAATTTATTAAGCTACTGCTTTTCTTATCTCAGTGGAGATATTTACTGATAAACAGCTACCTACGCAGTATGTTCATGTCGTTCCTAAATGAGCTTTTATCTCTCTCCCCTCACCACAAATTAGATTGTTCTGAGGAGTTCCCAGTACATTATCCTTTCCGCTGTGTAATTACCTTAACAAGCTCCAGCTGTTTTTATTCTCAGAAGGTTTACTCCCTGATATACAGCTGCCTACCCCCTTGGTAAGTGCAGGTCCTAAATGAGCTTTTTTCTCTGTTCCCTCACCACAATCCAGATTCTTTTGGGGAGTTACCAGTACAGTAACCATACCAGGAAGTACTTAATTTATTAAGCTACTGCTTTTCTTAATCTCAGTGGAGATATTTACTGATAAACAGCTACCTACGCAGCATGTTCATGTCGTTCCTAAATGAGCTTTTATCTCTCTCCCCTCACCACAAATCAGATTCTTCTGAGGAGTTCCTAGTACATTATCCTTTCCCCTGTGTAATTACCTTAACAAGCTCCAGCTGTTTTTATTCTCAGAAGGTGTACTCCCTGATATACAGCTGCATACCCTTCGTAAGTGCAGGTCCTAAATGAGCTTTTTTCTCTGTTCCCTCACCACAATCCAGATTCTTTTGGGGAGTTACCAGTACAGTAACCATACCAGGAAGTACTTAATTTATTAAGCTACTGATTTTCTTAATCTCAGTGGAGATATTTACTGATAAACAGCTACCTACGCAGCATGTTCATGTCGTTCCTAAATGAGCTTTTATCTCTCTCCCCTCACCACAAATCAGATTCTTCTGAGGAGTTCCCAGTACATTATCCTTTCCCCTGTGTAATTACCTTAACAAGCTCCAGCTGTTTTTATTCTCAGAAGGTTTACTCCCTGATATACAGCTGCCTACCCCCTTCGTAAGTGCAGGTCCTAAATGAGCTTTTTTCTCTGTTCCCTCACTACAATCCAGATTCTTTTGGGGAGTTACCAGTACAGTAACCATACCAGGAAGTAATTAATTTATTAAGCTACTGCTTTTCGTAAACTCAGTGGAGATATTTACTGATAAACAGCTACGTACGCAGCATCTTCATGTCGTTCTTAATGAGCTTTTTTCTCTCTCCCCTCACCACAAATCAGATTCTTCTGAGGAGTTCCCAGTACATTATCCTTTCCCCTGTGTAATTACCTTAACAAGCTCCAGCTGTTTTTATTTTCAGAAGGTTTACTCCCTGATATACAGCTGCCTACCCCCTTCGTAAGTGCAGGTCCTAAATGAGCTTTTTTCTCTGTTCCCTCACCACAATCCAGATTCCTTTGGGGAGTTACCAGTACAGTAACCATACCAGGAAGTACTTAATTTATTAAGCTACTGCTTTTCTTAATCTCAGTGGAGATATTTACTGATAAACAGGTACCAACACAGCATGTTCATGTCGTTCTTAAATGAGATTTTTTCTCTCTCCCCTCACCACAAATCAGATTCTTCTGAGGAGTTCCCAGTACATTATCCTTTCCCCTGTGTAATTACCTTAACAAGCTCCAGCTGTGTTTATTCTCAGAAGGTTTACTCCCTGATATACAGCTGCCTTCCCCCTTCGTAAGTGCAGGTCCTAAATGAGCTTTTTTCTCTGTTCCCTCAAAACAATCCAGATTCTTTTGGCGAGTTACCAGTACAGTAACCATACCAGGAAGTACTCAATTTATTAAGCTACTGCTTTTCTTAATCTCAGTGGAGATATTTACTGATAAACACGTACTAACGCAGCATGTTCATGTCGTTCCTAAATGAGCTTTTTTCTCTCTCCCCTCACCACAAATCAGATTCTTCTGAGGAGTTCCCAGTACATTATCCTTTTCCCTGTGTAATGACCTTAACAATCTCCAGCTGTGTTTATTCTCAGAAGGTTAATCCCTGATATACAGCTGCCTTCCCCCTTCGTAAGTGCAGGTCCTAAATGAGCTTTTTTCTCTGTTCCCTCAAAACAATCCAGATTCTTTTGGGGAGTTACCAGTACAGTAACCATACCAGGAAGTACTCAATTTATTAAGCTACTGCTTTTCTTAATCTCAGTGGAGATATTTACTGATAAACAGGTACCAACACAGCATGTTCATGTCGTTCTTAAATGAGATTTTTTCTCTCTCCCCTCACCACAAATCAGATTCTTCTGAGGAGTTCCCAGTACATTATCCTTTCCCCTGTGTAATTACCTTAACAAGCTCCAGCTGTTTTTATTCTCAGAAGGTTTACTCCCTGATATACAGCTGCCTACCCCCTTCGTAAGTGCAGGTCCTAAATGAGCTTTTTTCTCTGTTCCCTCACCGCAATCCAGATTCTTTTGGGGAGTTACCAGTACAGTAACCATACCAGGAAGTACTTAATTTATTAAGGTACTGCTTTTCTTAATCTCACTGGAGATATTTACTGATAAACAGCTACCTATGCAGCATGTTCATGTCGTTCCTAAATGTGCTTTTATCTCTCTCCCCTCACCACAAATCAGATTCTTCTGAGGAGTTCCCAGTACATTATCCTTTCCCCTGTGTAATTACCTTAACAAGCTCCAGCTGTTTTTATTCTCAGAAGGTTTACTCCCTGATATACAGCTGCCTACCCCCTTCGTAAGTGCAGGTCCTAAATGAGATTTTTCTCTGTTCCCTCACCACAATCCAGATTCTTTTGGGGAGTTACCAGTACAGTAACCATACCAGGAAGTACTTAATTTATTAAGCTACTGCTTTTCTTAATTTCAGTGGAGATATTTACTGAGAAACAGCTACCTACGCAGCATGTTCATGTCGTTCCTAAATGAGCTTTTATCTCTCTCCCCTCACCACAAATCAGATTCTTCTGAGGAGTTCCTAGTACATTATCCTTTCCCCTGTGAAATTACCTTAACAAGCTCCAGCTGTTTTTATTCTCAGAAGTTTTACTCCCTGATATACAGCTGCCTACCCCCTTCGTAAGTGCAGGTCCTCAATGAGCTTTTTTCTCTCTTCCCTCACCACAATCCAGATTCTTTTGGGGAGTTACCAGTACAGTAACCATACCAGGAAGTACTTAATTTATTAAGCTACTGCTTTTCTTAATCTCAGTGGAGATATTTACTGATAAACAGCTACCTACGCAGTATGTTCATGTCGTTCCTAAATGAGCTTTTATCTCTCTCCCCTCACCACAAATTAGATTGTTCTGAGGAGTTCCCAGTACATTATCCTTTCCCCTGTGTAATTACCTTAACAAGCTCCAGCTGTTTTTATTCTCAGAAGGTTTACTCCCTGATATACAGCTGCCTACCCCCTTCGCAAGTGCAGGTCCTAAATGAGCTTTTTTCTCTGTTCCCTCACCACAATCCAGATTCTTTTGGGGAGTTACCAGTACAGTAACCATACCAGGAAGTACTTAATTTATTAAGCTACTGCTTTTCTTAATCTCAGTGGAGATATTTACTGATAAACAGCTACCTACGCAGCATGTTCATGTCGTTCCTAAATGAGCTTTTATCTCTCTCCCCTCACCACAAATCAGATTCTTCTGAGGAGTTCCTAGTACATTATCCTTTCCCTGTGTAATTACCTTAACAAGCTCCAGCTGTTTTTATTCTCAGAAGGTGTACTCCCTGATATACAGCTGCCTACCCCCTTCGTAAGTGCAGGTCCTAAATGAGCTTTTTTCTCTGTTCCCTCACCACAATCCAGATTCCTTTGGGGAGTTACCAGTACAGTAACCATACCAGGAAGTACTTAATTTATTAAGCTACTGCTTTTCTTTATTTCAGTGGAGATATTTACTGATAAACAGGTACCAACACAGCATGTTCATGTCGTTCTTAAATGAGATTTATTCTCTCTCCCCTCACCACAAATCAGATTCTTCTGAGGAGTTCCCAGTACATTATCCTTTCCCCTGTGTAATTACCTTAACAAGCTCCAGCTGTGTTTATTCTCAGAAGGTTTACTCCCTGATATACAGCTGCCTTCCCCCTTCGTAAGTGAAGGTCCTAAATGAGCTTTTTTCTCTGTTCCCTCAAAACAATCCAGATTCTTTTGGCGAGTTACCAGTACAGTAACCATACCAGGAAGTACTCAATTTATTAAGCTACTGCTTTTCTTAATCTCAGTGGAGATATTTACTGATAAACAGGTACTAACGCAGCATGTTCATGTCGATCCTAAATGAGCTTTTTTCTCTCTCCCCTCACCACAAATCAGATTTTTCTGAGGAGTTCCCAGTACATTATCCTTTTCCCTGTGTAATGACCTTAACAAGCTCCAGCTGTGTTTATTCTCAGAAGGTTAATCCCTGATATACAGCTGCCTTCCCCTTCGTAAGTGCAGGTCCTAAATGAGCTTTTTTCTCTGTTCCCTCAAAACAATCCAGATTCTTTTGGGGAGTTACCAGTACAGTA
>NW_025956820.1:0-34865 GCF_023159225.1 Perognathus longimembris pacificus | reverse complement strand
GTGAGGGCAGAGAGATAAAAGCTCATTTAGGAACGTCATGAACATGCTGCGTAGGTAGCTGTTTATCAGTAAATATCTCCACTGAGATTAAGAAAAGCAGTAGCTTAATAAATTAAGTACTTCCTGGTATGGTTACTGTACTGGTAACTCCCAAAAGAATCTGGATTGTGGTGAGGGAACAGAGAAAAAAGCTCATTTAGGACCTGCACTTACGAAGGGGGGTAGGCAGCTGTATATCAGGGAGTAAACCTTGTGAGAATAAAAACAGCTGGAGCTTGTTAAGGTAATTACACAGGGGAAAGTATAATGTACTGGGAACTCCTCAGAAGAATCTGAATTGTGGTGAGGGGAGAGAGATAAAAGCTCATTTAGGAACGACATGAACATGATACATACGTAGCTGTTTATCAGTAAATATCTCCACCGAGATTAAGAAAAGCAGTAGCTTAATAAATTAAGTACTTCCTGCTATGGATACTGTACTGGTAACTCCCCAAAAGAATCTGGATTGTGGTGAGGGAACAGAGAAAAAAGCTCATTTAGGACCTGCACTTACGAAGGGGGTAGGCAGCTGTATATCAGTGATTAAACCTTCTGAGAATAAAAACAGCAGGAGCTTGTTAAGGTAATTACACAGGGAAAGGATAATGTACTGGGAACTCCTCAGAAGAATCTGATTTGTGGTGAGCGGAGAGAGATAAAAGCTCATTTAGGAACGACATGAACATGCTGCGTAGGTAGCTGTTTATCAGTAAATATCTCAACTGAGATTAAGAAAAGCAGTAGCTTAATAAATTAAGTACTTCCTGGTTTGGTTACTGTACTGGTAACTCCCCAAAAGAATCTGGATTGTGGTGAGGGAAACAGAGAAAAAAGCTCATTTAGGACCTGCACTTATGAAGGGGGTAGGCAGCTGTATATCAGGGAGTAAACTTCTGAGAATAAAAAACAGCTGGAGCTGGTTAAGGTAATTACACAGGGGAAAGGATAATGTACTGGGAACTCCTCAGAAGAATCTGATTTGTCGTGAGGGGAGAGAGATAAAGCTCATTTAGGAACGACATGAACATGCTGCGTAGGTAGCTGTTTATCAGTAAATATCTCCACTGAGATTAGAAAAGCAGTAGCTTAATAAATTAAGTACTATCCTGGTATGGTTACTGTACTGGTAACTCCCCAAAAGAATCTGGATTGTGGTGAGGGAACAGAGAAAAAAGCTCATTTAGGACCTGCACTTACGAAGGGTGTAGGCAGCTGTTTATCATGGAGTAAACCTTGTGAGAATAAAAACAGCTGGAGCTTGGTAAGGTAATTACACAGGGGAAAGGATAATGTACTGGGAACTCCTCAGAAGAATCTGATTTGTGGTGAGGGCAGAGAGATAAAAGCTCATTTAGGAACGACATGAACATGCTTCGTAGGTAGCTATTTATCAGTAAATATCTAAACTGAGATTAAGAAAAGCAGTAGCTTAATAAATTAAGTACTTCCTGGTATGGTTACTGTACTGGTAACTCCCCAAAAGAATCTGGATTGTGGTGAGGGAACAGAGAAAAAAGCTCATTTAGGACCTGCACTTACGAAGGGTTAGGCAGCTGTATATCAGGGAGTAAACCTTGTGAGAATAAAAACACCTGGAGCTTGTTAAGGTAATTACACAGGGGAAAGGATAATGTACTGGGAACTCCTCAGAAAAGTCTGATTTGTGGTGAGGGGAGAGAGATAAAAGCTCATTTAGGAACGACATGTACATGCTGCGTAGGTAGCTGTTTATCAGTAAATATCTCCACTGAGATTAAGAAAAGCAGTAGCTTAATAAATTAAGTATTTCCTGGTATGGGTACTGTACTGGTAACTCCCCAAAAGAATCGGGATTGTGGTGAGGGAACAGAGAAAAAAGCTCATTTAGGACCTGCACTTACGAAGGGGGTAGGCAGCTGTCTATCAGGGAGTAACCTTGTGAGAATAAAAACAGCTGGAGCTTGTTTAGGTAATTACACAGGGGAAAGGATAATGTACTGGGAACACCTCAGAAGAATCTGATTTGTGGTGAGGGGAGCGAGATAAAAGCTCATTTATGAACGACATGAACATGCTGCGTAGGTAGCTGTTTATCAGTAAATATCTCCACTGAGATTAAGAAAAGCAGTAGCTTAATAAATTAAGTACTTCCTGGTATGGTTACTGTACTGGTAACTCCCCAAAAGAATCTGGATTTTGGTGAGGGAACAGAGAAAAAAGCTCATTTAGTACCTGCACTTACGAAGGGGGTAGGCAGCTGTATATCAGGGAGTAAACCTTCTGAGAATAAAAACAGCTGGAGCTTGGTAAGGTAATTACACAGGGGAAAAGGATGATGTACTGGGAACTCTTCAGAAGAATCTGATTTGCGGTGAGGGGAGAGAGTTAAAAGCTCATTTAGGAACGACATGAACATGCTGCATAAGTAGCTGTTTATCAGTAAATATCTAAAGCTGAGATTAAGAAAAGCAGTAGCTTAATAAATTAAGTACTTCCTGGTATGGTTACTGTACTGGTAACTCCCAAAAGAATCTGGATTGTGGTGAGGGAACAGAGAAAAAAGCTCATTTAGGACCTGCACTTACGAAGGGGGTAGGGAACTGTATATCAGGGAGCAAACCTTCTGAGAATAAAAACAGCTGGAGCTTGTTAAGGTAATTACACAGGGGAAAGGATAATGTACTGGGAACTCCTCAGAAGAATCTGATTTTTGGTGAGGTGAGAGAGATAAAAGTATATCAATGAGGCTTTATCTCTCTTTCAGCACCATAAGCCGGTCCTATGTAGAATACCCGATTTCACTCGCTATGTCCCGACCAGCGCTACCTTAACAAGTTGCACCTGTTCTCATTCATCGTGGAGCTATTTCCAGCTGGTGCCTAGAGGACACAGGTGAACCTTTATCACTCTTCCAGCAACACTAAGCACATCCTACCTCTGAAAACAGCGGGGGTCACTCGCTAAGACCCGACCTTTGTACATGAACAAGCTGCAGCTGTACTAATTCACCGTGGAGATATTTCCTAACATTTGCTACTTACCCCGCTGGTGCGAAGAGGACACAAATGAGCCTTTATCTCTCTTCCAGCACCCAACGCCGATTGAATCTAGGACAGCGGAGTTTATTCCCTATGGCCCCACGATCCTACCCTATCAAGCTGCAGCTGTAATCATTCAGCTCGGAAATATTTCCTGATATACAGCTACTTACCTCCATTGTGCGTGTAGCCTTTATTTCTCTTCCAGCACTTTAAAGCAGATCCCTTTGAGAGAGCGGAGTTCACATCCGCAATGTTCCCACCAGCTACCTTAACAAGCTGCAGCTGTTCTCATTCACCGTGGAGGTATTTCCTGGTGCGAAGAGGACACAAAGGAGCCTTTATCTCTCTTCCAGCACCCCTAAGCCGATTGAAACTAGGACAGCGGAGTATATTCGCTATGGCCCCACGAGCCTACCTATCATGCTGCAAGCTGTAATCATTCAGCTCGCAGATATTTCCTGATACACAGAGAGATTATAAATGAGCCTTAATCATTCTTCCAGCACCACATAGCGATCCAATCGAGGACAGAGGAGTTCACTGTCTATGGCCCGCCCGATCAGCCTACTCTAACAAGCTGCAGCTGTTCTCATTCACCGTGGAGCTATTTCCTGCTATATAATTAGTTACCCCGCTGGTGTGAAGAGGACTCAAGGAGCCTTTATCTCTCTTCCAGCACCCGTAAGCCGATTGAAACTAGGACAGCGGAGTTTATTCGCTATGGCCCCACGAGCCTACCTATCAAGCTGCAGCTGTAATCAGAGAGATTATAAATGAGGGTTGATCACTCTTCCAGCACCACATAGCGATCCAATCGAGGACAGAGGAGTTCACTGTCTATGGCCCGCCCGATCAGCCTACTCTAACAAGCTGCAGCTTTTCTCATTCACCGAGGAGATGTTACGTGATGTACAGCTAGTTGCCCCTGTGGTGCATACAGGATGTAAATGAGCCTTTATCTCAATTCCAGCACCACCACGCAGATTCGATCTAGGACAGCGGAGTTTACTCTCTATGGCCGGTCAGGCCTCCAATAACAAGCTGCAGCTGTTCTCATTCACTGAGAAGGTATATAGCTATTCATCTCGGATGGTGCGTAAAATACATAAATTATCCTTTATCGATCTTCCAGCACACCAATGCAGATCTTGTCAAGGACAGCGGCGTTTACTCAATATAGCAGACCCTATGGAGGACAGTGGCGTTCACCTCGCTATGGCCTGACCGGCCTACAGTACGGAGCAGCAGCTGTTCTCATTCACTCAGGAGACAGTCCTGATATAGGGAGACTTACCCCGCTGGTGCCTACAGGACACGTGAGCCTTTATCTCTCTTCCAGCAAACACAGAGCACATCCTACCTCTGAGAACAGCGGGGGTCACTCGCTAAGTCCCAGCCAGCGTACATGAACAAGCTGCAGCTGTACGAATTCACCATGGAGATATTTCTTTGTATTTCCTACCCACACCCGCTGGTGCCTAGAGGACACAAATGAGCCTATATCTCTCTTCCCGAGCACAAATCAGATGCAACCGAGGATCACGGGGTTCACTCGCTATGGCCCGCACGGCCTAACCGACCTAGCTGCATTTGTTCTCATTCTCTGAGGAGATTTCCAGATATCCAGCTACTTAGACCCGTGTGGTGCTTACAGTACACAAATGCGCCTTTAACTCTCTTCCAGCACCACAAAGGCGAACCTGTGGAGGAAAGCGTCGTTCACTCAATAGGCCACGACCGGCATACTAGACTTAACAAGTTGTAGCTGTTCTCATTCTCCCAGGACATATTCCCTGATAGACCGCAACTTACGGGTTGTTGCGAACAGGACATTAATGAGCCTTTATCTCTCTTCCAGCACCACAAAGCAGATCCAATCGAGGACAGCGGAGTTCCTTGGCTATGGCCAGAACGGCCTACTTTAACAAACAGCAGCCGCTCGGATTCACGACGGATACATTCTGTGATGTACAGGTACTTACCCCGGTGGTGCGTACAGACACAAATGAGCATTTTTTGTCTTCCACCACCACAAGCATGTCTTCTCTAGAACAGCACTGTTCAACCGCTGTGGCCTGAAAGATGGCCTGAAGATTCAGCTGTTCCCCTTACGCGAGGAGATATTTCCTGATGTACCCACAACTCACCCCCGGTGGTGAGTACAGGTCATAAATGAGCCCTTCTCTATTCCAGCATCACAAAGCAGTTCCAATGGAAGACAGCGGAGTTTTCGCGCTTTGGCCCGAAGGCCTACCCAAACAAGCTGCAGCTGTTCTCATTCACCGAGGAGATATTCCCTGATATACAGATACTTTACCTGCGTTGTTCGTACAGTATATCAATGAGCCTTTATCTATCTTCCAGCACCATAAAGCAGATCCTATGGAGAATAGCCGAGTTCACTCGCTATGTCCCGACCAGGCTACCTTAACAAGTTGCAGCTGTTCTCATTCACCGTGGAGCTATTTCCTGCTGGTGCCTAGAGGACACAGGTGAACCTTTATCTCTCTTCCAGCAACACTAAGCACATCCTACCTCTGAAAACAGCGGGGGTCACTCGCTAAGACCCGACCTTCGTACATGACAAGCTGCAGCTGTACTAATTCACCGTGGAGATAATTCCTAGTATTTGCTACTTACCCGCTGGTGCGAAGAGGACACAAATGAGCCTTTATCTCTCTTCCAGCACCCAACGCCGATTGAATCTAGGACAGCGGAGTTTATTCCCTATGGCCCCACGATCCTACCCTATCAAGCTGCAGCTGTAATCATTCAGCTCGGAGATATTTCCTGATATACAGCTACTTACCTCCATTGTGCGTGTAGCCTTTATTTCATCTTCCAGCACTTTAAAGCAGATCCCTTCGAGAAGAGCGGATTTCACTCGCAATGTTCCCACCAGGCTACCTTAACAAGCTGCAGCTGTTCTCATTCACCGTGGAGCTATTTCCTGCTATATAATTAGTTACCCCGCAGGTGTGAAGAGGACTCAAAGGGAGCATTTATCTCTCTTCCAGCACCCGTAAGCCGATTGAAACTAGGACAGCGGAGTTTATTCGCTATGGCCCCACGAGCCTACCTATCAAGCTGCAGCTGTAATCAGAGAGATTATAAATGAGGCTTGATCACTCTTCCAGCACCACATAGCGATCCAATCGAGGACAGAGGAGTTCACTGTCTATGGCCCGCCCGATCAGCCTACTCTAACAAGCTGCAGCTGTTCTCATTCACCGAGGAGATGTTACGTGATGTACAGCTAGTTGCCCCTGTGGTGCATACAGGATGTAAATGAGCCTTTATCTCAATTCCAGCACCACCATGCAGATTCGATCTAGGACAGCGGAGTTTACTCTCTATGGCCGGTCAGGCCTCCAATAACAAGCTGCAGCTGTTCTCATTCACTGAGAAGGTATATAGCTATTCATCTCGGTGTTGCGTAAAATACATAAATTATCCTTTATCGCTCTTCCAGCACACCAATGCAGATCTTGTCAAGGACAGCGGCGTTTACTCAATATAGCAGACCCTATGGAGGACAGTGGCGTTCACTCGCTATGGCCTGACCGGCCTACAGTACGGAGCAGCAACTGTTCTCATTCACTCAGGAGACAGTCCCTGATATAGGGCGACGTACCCCGCTGGCGCCTACAGGACACGTGAGCCTTTATCTCTCTTCCAGCAACACAGAGCACATCCTACCTCTGAGAACAGCGGGGGTCACTCGCTAAGTCCCAGCCAGCGTACATGAACAAGCTGCAGCCTGTACGAATCTACACCGTGGAGATATTTCTTTGTATTTCCTACCCACCCCGCTGGTGCCTAGAGGACACAAATGAGCCTATATCTCTCTTCCCGAGCACAAATCAGATGCAATCGAGGACCACGGGGTCACTCGCTATGGCCCGCACGGCCTAACCTACCTAGCTGCATCTGTTCTCATTCTCTGAGGAGATTTCCCAGATATCCAGCTACTTAGCCCTTGGTGCTTACAGTACACAAATGCGCCTTTAACTCTCTTCCAGCACCACAAAGGCGAACTTGTGGGGAAAGCGTCGTTCACTCAATAGGCCACGACCGGCATACTACACCTAACAAGTTGTAGCTGTTCTCATTCTCCCAGGACATATTCCCTGATAGACCGCAACTTACGCGTTGTTGCGAACAGGACATTAATGAGCCTTTATCTCTCTTCCAGCACCACAAAGCAGATCCAATCGAGGACAGCGGAGTTCCTTGGCTATGGCCAGAACGGCCTACTTTAACAAGCAGCAGCCGCTCGGATTCACGACGGATACATTCTGTGATGTACAGGTACTTACCCCGGTGGTGCGTACAGACACAAATGAGCATTTTCTGTCTTCCACCACCACAAAGCATGTCTTCTCTAGAACAGCACTGTTCAAACCGCTGTGGCCTGAAAGATGACCTGAAGATTCAGCTGTTCCCCTTACGCGAGGAGATATTTCCTGATGTACCACAACTCACCCCGGTGGTGAGTACAGGTCATAAATGAGCCCTTCTCTATTCCAGCATCACAAAGCAGTTCCAATCGAAGACAGCGGAGTTTTCGCGCTTTGGCCCGAAGGCCTACCCAAACAAGCTGCAGCTGTTCTCATTCACCATGGAGCTATTTCCTGCTATACAATTAGTTACCCCGCTGGTGCGAAGAGGACACAAATGAGCCTTTATCTCTCTTCCAGCACCCCAACGCCGATTGAATCTAGGACAGCGGAGTTTATTCCCTATGGCCCCACGATCCTACCCTATCAAGCTGCAGCTGTAATCATTCAGCTCGGAGATATTTCCTGATATACAGCTACTTACCTCCATTGTGCGTGTAGCCTTTATTTCTCTTCCAGCACTTTAAAGCAGATCCCTTCGAGAAGAGCGGATTTCACTCGCAATGTTCCAACCAGGCTACCTTAACAAGATGCAGCTGTTTCTCATTCACCGTGGAGGTATTTCCTGGTGCGAAGAGGACTCAAAGGAGCCTTTATCTCTCTTCCAGCACCCCTAAGCCGATTAATATTAGGACAGCGGAGTTTATTCGCTATGGCCCCACGAGCTTACCTATCAAGCTGCAGCTGTAATCATTCAGCTCGGAGGTATTTTCTGATATACAGCTACTTACCCGGTGGTGTAGAGAGATTATAAATGAGCCTTAATCACTTTTTCCAGCAGCACATAGCGAACCAATCGAGGACAGAGGAGTTCACTGTCTATGGCCCGCCCGATCAGCCTACTCTAACAAGCTGCAGCTGTTCTCATTCACCGAGGAGATGTTACGTGATGTACAGCTAGTTGCCCCTGTGGTGCATACAGGATGTAAATGAGCCTTTTATCTCAATTCCAGCACCACCACGCAGATTCGATCTAGGACAGCGGAGTTTACTCTCTATGGCCGGTCAGGCCTCCAATAACAAGCTGCAGCTGTTCTCATTCACTGAGAAGGTATATAGCTATTCATCTCGGTGGTGCGTAAAATACATAAATTATCCTTTATCGCTCTTCCAGCACACCAATGCAGATCTTGTCAAGGACAGCGGCGTTTACTCAATATTGCAGATGCTATGGAGGAACAGTGGCGTTCACATCGCTATGGCCTGACCGGCCTACAGTACGGAGCAGCAGCTGTTCTCATTCACATCAGGAGATAGTCCCTGATATAGGGCGACGTACCCCGCTGGTGCCTACAGGACACGTGAGCCTTTATCTCTCTTCCAGCAACACAGAGCACATCCTACTCTGAGAACAGCGGGGTCACTCGCTAAGTCCCCGCCAGCGTACATGAACAAGCTGCAGCTGTACGAATTCACCGTGGAGATATTCTTTGTATTTCCTACCCACCCCGCTGGTGCCTAGAGGACACAAATGAGCCTATATCTCTCTTCCCGAGCACAAATCAGATGCAATCGAGGACCACGGGGGTCACTCGCTATGGCCCGCACGGCCTAACCAACCTGGCTGCATCTGTTCTCATTCTCTGAGGAGATTTTCCAGATGTCCAGCTACTTACCCCTGTGGTGCTTACAGTACACAAATGAGCCTTTGTCTCTCTCCCAGCACCACAAAGGCGAACCTGTGGAGGAAAGCGTCGTTCACTCAATAGGCCACGACCGGCATACTAGACGTAACAAGTTGTAGCTGTTCTCATTCTCCAGGACATATTCCCTGATAGACCGCAACTTACACGTTGTTGCGAACAGGACATTAATGAGCCTTTATCTCTCTTCCAGCACCACAAAGCAGATTCCAATCGAGGACAGCGGAGTTCCTTGGCTATGGCCAGAACGGCCTACTTTAACAAACAGCAGCCGCTCGGATTCACGACGGATACATTCTGTGATGTACAGGTACTTACCCCGGTGGTGCGTACAGACACAAATGAGCATTTTCTGTCTTCCACCACCACAAAGCATGTCTTCTCTAGAACAGCAGTGTTCAAACCGCTGTGGCCTGAAAGATGGCCTGAAGATTCAGCTGATCTCCTTAGCCGAGGAGATATTTCCTGATGTACCACAACTCACCCCGGTGGTGAGTACAGGTCATAAATGAGCCCTTCTCTATTCCAGCATCACAAAGCAGTTCCAATCGAAGACAGCGGAGTTTTCGCGCTTTGGCCCGAAGGCCTACCCAAACAGGCTGCAGCTGTTCTCATTCACCGAGGAGATATTCCCTGATATACAGATAACTTACCTGCGTTGTTCGTACAGTATATCAATGAGCCTTTATCTCTCTTCCAGCACCATAAAGCAGATCCTATGGAGAATAGCCGAGTTCACTCGCTATGTCCCGACCAGGCTACCTTAACAAGTTGCAGCTGTTCTCATTCACCGTGGAGCTATTTCCTGCTGGTGCCTAGAGGACACAGGTGAACCTTTATCTCTCTTCCAGCAACACTAAGCACATCCTACCTCTGAAAACAGCGGGGGTCACTCGCTAAGACCCGACCTTCGTACATGAACAAGCTGCAGCTGTACTAATTCACCGTGGAGATAATTCCTAATATTTGCTACTTAGCCCGCTGGTGCGAAGAGGACACAAATGAGCCTTTATCTCTCTTTCAGCACCCCAACGCCGATTGAATCTAGGACAGCGGAGTTTATTCCCTATGGCCCCACGATCCTACCCTATCAAGCTGCAGCTGTAATCATTCAGCTCGGAGATATTTCCTGATATACAGCTACTTACCTCCATTGTGCGTGTAGCCTTTATTTCTCTTCCAGCACTTTAAAGCAGATCCCTTCGAGAAGAGCGGAGTTCACTCACAATGTTCCCACCAGGCTACCTTAACAAGCTGCAGCTGTTCTCATTCACCGTGGAGGTATTCCTGGTGCGAAGAGGACTCAAAGGAGCCTTTTATCTCTCTTCCAGCACCCCTAAGCCGTTTGAAACTAGGACATCGGAGATTATTCGCTATGGCCCCACGAGCCTACCTATCAAGCTGCAGCTGTAATCATTCATCTCGCAGATATTTCCTAATACACAGAGAGATTATAAATGAGGCTTGATCACTCTTCCAGCACCACATAGCGATCCAATCGAGGACAGAGGAGTTCACTGTCTATGGCCCGCCCGATCAGCCTACTCTAACAAGCTGCAGCTGTTCTCATTCACCGAGGAGATGTTACGTGATGTACAGCTAGTTGCCCCTGTGGTGCATACAGGATGTAAATGAGCCTTTATCTCAATTCCAGCACCACCACGCAGATTCGATCTAGGACAGCGGAGTTTAATCTCTATGGCCGTCAGGCCTCCAATAACAAGCTAGAGCTGTTCTCATTCACTGAGAAGGTATATAGCTATTCATCTCGGTGTTGCGTAAAATACATAAATTATCCTTTATCGCTCTTCCAGCACACCAATGCAGATCTTGTCAAGGACAGCGGCGTTTACTCAATATAGCAGACCCTATGGAGGACAGTGGCGTTCACTCGCTATGGCCTGACCGGCCTACAGTACGGAGCAGCAGCTGTTCTCATTCACTCAGGAGACAGTCCCTGATATAGGGAGACTTACCCCGCTGGTGCCTACAGGACACGTGAGCCTTTATCTCTCTTCCAGCAACACAGAGCACATCCTACCTCTGAGAACAGCGGGGGTCACTCGCTAAGTCCCAGCCAGCGTACATGAACAAGCTGCAGCTGTACGAATTCACCGTGGAGATATTTCTTTGTATTTCCTACCCACCCCGCTGGTGCCTAGAGGACACAAATGAGCCTATATCTCTCTTCCCGAGCACAAATCAGATGCAACCGAGGATCACGGGTTCACTCGCTATGGCCCGCACGGCCTAACCGACCTAGCTGCATTTGTTCTCATTCTCTGAGGAGATTTCCCAGATATCCAGCTACTTAGCCCTGTGGTGCTTACAGTACACAAATGCGCCTTTAACTCTCTTCCAGCACCACAAAGGCGAACCTGTGGAGGAAAGCGTCGTTCACTCAATAGGCCACGACCGGCATACTAGACCTAACAAGTTGTAGCTGTTCTCATTCTCCCAGGACATATTCCCTGATAGACCGCAACTTACACGTTGTTGCGAACAGGACATTAATGAGCCTTTATCTCTCTTCCAGCACCACAAAGCAGATCCAATCGAGGACAGCGGAGTTCCTTGGCTATGGCCAGAACGGCCTACTTTAACAAGCAGCAGCCGCTCGGATTCACGACGGATACATTCTGTGATGTACAGGTACTTACACCCGGTGGTGCGTACAGACACAAATGAGCATTTTCTGTCTTCCACCACCACAAAGCATGTCTTCTCTAGAAACAGCACTGTTCAACCGCTGTGGCCTGAAAGATGGCCTGAAGATTCAGCTGTTCCCCTTACGCGAGGAGATATTTCCTGATGTACCACAACTCACCCCGGTGGTGAGTACAGGTCATAAATGAGCCCTTCTCTATTCCATCATCACAAAGCAGTTCCAATCGAAGACAGCGGAGTTTTCGCGCTTTGGCCCGAAGGCCTACCCAAACAAGCTGCAGCTGTTCTCATTCACCGAGGAGATATTCCCTGATATACAGATACTTACCTGCGTTGTTCGTACAGTATATCAATGAGCCTTTATCTCTTCTTCCAGCACCATAAAGCAGATCCTATGGAGAATAGCCGAGTTCACTCGCTATGTCACGACCCAGGCTAGCTTAACAAGTTGCAGCTGTTCTCATTCACCGTGGAGCTATTTCCTGCTGGTGTCTAGAGGACACAGGTGAACCTTTATCTCTCTTCCAGCAACACTAAGCACATCCTACCTCTGAAAACAGCGGGGTCACTCGCTAAGACCCGACCTTCGTACATGAACAAGCTGCAGCTGTACTAATTCACCGTGGAGATAATTCCTAATATTTGCTACTTAGCCCGCTGGTGCGAAGAGGACACAAATGAGCCTTTATCTCTCTTCCAGCACCCCAATGCCGAATGAATCTAGGACAGCGGAGTTTATTCCCTATGGCCCCACGATCCTACCCTATCAAGCTGCAGCTGTAATCATTCAGCTCGGAGACATTTTCTGATATACAGCTACTTACCTCCATTGTGCGTGTAGCCTTTATTTCTCTTCCAGCACTTTAAAGCAGATCCCTTCGAGAAGAGCGGATTTCAGTCGCAATGTTCCCACCAGGCTACCTTAACAAGCTGCAGCTGTTCTCATTCACCGTGGAGCTATTTCCTGCTATATAATTAGTTACCCCGCTGGTGTGAAGAGGACTCAAAGGAGCCTTTATCTCTCTTCCAGCACCCGTAAGCCGATTGAAACTAGGACAGCGGAGTTTATTCGCTATGCCCCACGAGCCTACCTATCAAGCTGCAGCTGTAATCAGAGAGATTATAAATGAGGCTTGATCACTTTTCCAGCACCACATAGCGATCCAATCGAGGACAGAGGAGTTCACTGTCTATGGCCCGCCCGATCAGCCTACTCTAACAAGCTGCAGCTGTTCTCATTCACCGAGGAGATGTTACGTGATGTACAGCTAGTTGCCCCTGTGGTGCATACAGGATGTAAATGAGCCTTTATCTCAATTCCAGCACCACCACGCAGATTCGATCTAGGACAGCGGAGTTTACTCTCTATGGCCGGTCAGGCCTCCAATAACAAGCTGCAGCTGTTCTCATTCACTGAGAAGGTATATAGCTATTCATCTCGGTGTTGCGTAAAATACTAAATTATCCTTTATCGCTCTTCCAGCACACCAATGCAGATCTTGTCAAGGACAGCGGCGTTTACTCAATATAGCAGACCCTATGGAGGACAGTGGCGTTCACCTCGCTATGGCCTGACCGGCCTACAGTACGGAGCAGCAACTGTTCTCATTCACATCAGGAGACAGTCCTGATATAGGGCGACGTACCCCGCTGGCGCCTACAGGACACGTGAGCCTTTATCTCTCTTCCAGCAAACACAGAGCACACTCCTACCTCTGAGAACAGCGGGGGTCACTCGCTAAGTCCCAGCCAGCGTACATGAACAAGCTGCAGCTGTACGAATTCACCGTGGAGATATTTCTTTGTATTTCCTACCCACCACCGCTGGTGCCTAGAGGACACAAATGAGCCTATATCTCTCTTCCCGAGCACAAATCAGATGCAATCGAGGACCACGGGGGTTCACTCGCTATGGCCCGCACGCCTAACCTACCTAGCTGCATCTGTTCTCATTCTCTGAGGAGATTTCCCAGATATCCAGCTACTACTAGCCCTGTGGTGCTTACAGTACACAAATGCGCCTTTAACTCTCTTCCAGCACCACAAAGGCGAACCTGTGGAGGAAGCGTCGTTCACTCAATAGGCCACGACCGGCATACTAGACGTAACAAGTTGTAGCTGTTCTCATTCTCCCAGGACATATTCCCTGATAGACCACAACTTACGCGTTGTTGCGAACAGGACATTAATGAGCCTTTATCTCTCTTCCAGCACCACAAAGCAGATCCAATCGAGGACAGCGGAGTTCCTTGGCTATGGCCAGAACGGCCTACTTTAACAAGCAGCAGCCGCTCGGATTCACGACGGATACATTCTGTGATGTACAGGTACTTACCCCGG
Organism: Perognathus longimembris pacificus; assembly: GCF_023159225.1. Lineage (NCBI taxonomy): Eukaryota > Metazoa > Chordata > Mammalia > Rodentia > Heteromyidae > Perognathus > Perognathus longimembris. The sequence goes on along the minus strand of NW_025956820.1, from coordinate 20,753 downwards.
TGGTGCGTACAGACACAAATGAGCATTTTCTGTCTTCCACCACCACAAAGCCTGTCTTCTCTAGAACAGCACTGTTCAACCGCTGTGGCCTGAAAGATGGCCTGAAGATTCAGCTGTTCTCCTTAGCCGAGGAGATATTTCCTGATGTACCACAACTCACCCCGGTGGTGAGTACAGGTCATAAATGAGCCTTCTCTATTCCAGCATCACAAAGCAGTTCCAATGGAAGACAGCGGAGTTTTCGCGCTTTGGCCCGAAGGCCTACCCAAACAAGCTGCAGCTGTTCTCATTCACCGAGGAGATATTCCCTGATATACAGATACTTACCTGCGTTGTTTGTACAGTATATCAATGAACCCTTATCTCTCTTCCAGCACCATAAAGCAGATCCTATGGAGATAGCCGAGTTCACTCCCTATGTCACGACCAGGCTACCTTAACAAGTTGCAGCTGTTCTCATTCACCGTGGAGCTATTTCCTGCTGGTTCCTAGAGGACACAGGTGAACCTTTATCTCTCTTCCAGCAACACTAAGCACATCCTACCTCTGAAAACAGCGGGGGTCACTCGCTAAGACCCGACCCTTCGTACATGAACAAGCTGCAGCTGTACTAATTCACCGTGGAGATAATTCCTAATATTTGCAACTTAGCCCGCTGGTGCGAAGAGGACACAAATGAGCCTTTATCTCTCTTGCAGCACCCCAACGCCGATTGAATCTAGGACAGCGGAGTTTATTTCCCTATGGCCCCACGATCCTACCCTATCAAGCTGCAGCTGTAATCATTCAGCTCGGAGATATTTCCTGATATACAGCTACTTAACTCCATTGTGCGTGTAGCCTTTATTTCTCTTCCAGCACTTTAAAGCAGATCCCTTCGAGAAGAGCGGAGTTCACTTCGCAATGTTCCAACCAGGCTACCTTAACAAGATGCAGCTGTTCTCATTCACCGTGGAGGTATTTCCTGGTGCGAAGAGGACTCAAAGGAGCCTTTATCTCTCTTCCAGCACCCCTAAGCCGATTAAATTTAGGACAGCGGAGTTTATTCGCTATGGCCCCACGAGCTTACCTATCAAGCTGCAGCTGTAATCATTCAGCTCGGAGGTATTTTCTGATATACAGCTACTTACCCGTGGTGTAGAGAGATTATAAATGAGCCTTAATCACTTTTCCAGCAGCACATAGCGAACCAATCGAGGACAGAGGAGTTCACTGTCTATGGCCCGCCCGATCAGCCTACTCTAACAAGCTGCAGCTGTTCTCATTCACCGAGGAGATGTTACGTGATGTACAGCTAGTTGCCCCTGTGGTGCATACAGGATGTAAATGAGCCTTTATCTCAATTCCAGCACCACCACGCAGATTCGATCTAGGACAGCGGAGTTTACTCTCAATGGCCGGTCAGGCTCCAATAACAAGCTGCAGCTGTTCTCATTCACTGAGAAGGTATATAGCTATTCATCTCGGTGGTGCGTAAAATACATAAATTATCCTTTATCGCTCTTCCAGCACACCAATGCAGATCTTGTCAAGGACAGCGGCGTTTACTCAATATAGCAGACCCTATGGAGGACAGTGGCGTTCACTCGCTATGGCCTGACCGGCCCTACAGTACGGAGCAGCAACTGTTCTCATTCACTCAGAGACAGTCCCTGATATAGGGCGACGTACCCCGCTGGCGCCTACAGGACACGTGAGCCTTTATCTCTCTTCCAGCAACACAGAGCACATCCTACCTCTGAGACAGCGGGGGTCACTCGCTAAGTCCCAGCCAGCGTACATGAACAAGCTGCAGCTGTACGAATTCACCGTGGAGATATTTCTTTGTATTTCCTACCCACCCCGCTGGTGCCTAGAGGACACAAATGAGCCTATATCTCTCTTCCCGAGCACAAATCAGATGCAATCGAGGACCACGGGGGTCACTCGCTATGGCCCGCACGGCCTAACCTACCTAGCTGCTATCTGTTCTCATTCTCTGAGGAGATTTCCCAGATATCCAGCTACTTAGCCCTTTGGTGCTTACAGTACACAAATGCGCCTTTAACTCTCTTCCAGCACCACAAAGGCGAACTTGTGGGGGAAAGCGTCGTTCACGTCAATAGGCCACGACCGGCATACTACACCTAACAAGTTGTAGCTGTTCTCATTCTCCAGGACATATTCCCTGATAGACCGCAACTTACGCGTTGTTGCGAACAGGACATTAATGAGGCCTTTATCTCTCTTCCAGCACCACAAAGCAGATCCAATCGAGGACAGCGGAGTTCCTTGGCTATGGCCAGAACGGCCCTACTTTAACAAGCAGCAGCCGCTCGGATTCACGACGGATACATTCTGTGATGTACAGGTACTTACCCCGGTGGTGCGTACAGACACAAATGAGCATTTTTCTGTCTTCCACCACCACAAAGCATGTCTTCTCTAGAACAGCACTGTTCAAACCGCTGTGGCCTGAAAGATGACCTGAAGATTCAGCTGTTCCCCTTACGCGAGGAGATATTTCCTGATGTACCACAACTCACCCCGGTGGTGAGTACAGGTCATAAATGAGCCCTTCTCTATTCCAGCATCACAAAGCAGTTCCAATCGAAGACAGCGGAGTTTTCGCGCATTTGGCCCGAAGGCCTACCCAAACAAGCTGCAGCTGTTCTCATTCACCATGGAGCTATTTCCTGCTATACAATTAGTTACCCCGCTGGTGCGAAGAGGACACAAATGAGCCTTTATCTCTCTTCCAGCACCCCAACGCCGATTGAATCTATGGACAGCGGAGTTTATTCCCTATGGCCCCACGATCCTACCCTAGTCAAGCTGCAGCTGTAATCATTCAGCTCGGAGATATTTCCTGATATACAGCTACTTACCTCCATTGTGCGTGTAGCCTTTTATTTCTCTTCCAGCACTTTAAAGCAGATCCCTTCGAGAAGAGCGGAGTTCACTCGCAATGTTCCAACCAGGCTACCTAACAAGATGCAGCTGTTCTCATTCACCGTGGAGGTATTTCCTGGTGCGAAGAGGACTCAAAGGAGCCTTTATCTCTCTTCCAGCACCCTAAGCCGATTAATATTAGGACAGCGGAGTTTATTCGCTATGGCCCCACGAGCTTACCTATCAAGCTGCAGCTGTAATCATTCAGCTCGGAGGTATTTTCTGATATACAGCTACTTACCCGGTGGTGTAGAGAGATTATAAATGAGCCTTAATCACTTTTCCAGCAGCACATAGCGAACCAATCGAGGACAGAGGAGTTCACTGTCTATGGCCCGCCCGATCAGCCTACTCTAACAAGCTGCAGCTGTTCTCATTCACCGAGGAGATGTTACGTGATGTACAGCTAGTTGCCCCTGTGGTGCATACAGGATGTAAATGAGCCTTTATCTCAATTCCAGCACCACCACGCAGATTCGATCTAGGACAGCGGAGTTTACTCTCTATGGCCGGTCCAGGCCTCCAATAACAAGCTGCAGCTGTTCTCATTCACTGAGAAGGTATATAGCTATTCATCTCGGTGGTGCGTAAAATACATAAATTATCCTTTATCGCTCTTCCAGCACACCAATGCAGATCTTGTCAAGGACAGCGGCGTTTACTCAATATTGCAGATCTATGAGGACAGTGGCGTTCACTCGCTATGCCTGACCGGCCTACAGTACGGAGCAGCAGCTGTTCTCATTCACTCAGGAGATAGTCCCTGATATAGGGCGACGTACCCCGCTGGTGCCTACAGGACACGTGAGCCTTTATCTCTCTTCCAGCAACACAGAGCACATCTACCTCTGAGAACAGCGGGGGTCACTCGCTAAGTCCCCGCCAGCGTACATGAACACGCTGCAGCTGTACGAATTCACCGTGGAGATATTTCTTTGTATTTCCTACCCACCCCGCTGGTGCCTAGAGGACACAAATGAGCCTATATCTCTCTTCCCGAGCACAAATCAGATGCAATCGAGGACCACGGGGGTCACTCGCTATGGCCCGCACGGCCTAACCAACCTGGCTGCATCTGTTCTCATTCTCTGAGGAGATTTTCCAGATGTCCAGCTACTTACCCCAGTGGTGCTTACAGTACACAAATGAGCCTTTGTCTCTCTCCCAGCACACAAAGGCGAACCTGTGGAGGAAAGCGTCCGTTCACTCAATAGGCCACGACGGCATACTACACCTAACAAGTTGTAGCTGTTCTCATTCTCCCAGGACATATTCCTGATAGACCGCAACTTACGCGTTGTTGCGAACAGGACATTAATGAGCCTTATCTCTCTTCCAGCACCACAAAGCAGATCCAATCGAGGACAGCGGAGTTCCTTGGCTATGGCCAGAACGGCCTACTTAACAGCAGCAGCCGCTCGGAATCACGACGGATACATTCTGTGATGTACAGGTACTTACCCCGGTGGTGCGTACAGACACAATGAGCATTTTCTGTCTTCCACCACCACAAAGCATGTCTTCTCTAGAACAGCAGTGTTCAACCGCTGTGGCCTGAAAGATGGCCTGAAGATTCAGCTGATCTCCTTAGCCGAGGAGATATTTCCTGATGTACCACAACTCACCCCGGTGGTGAGTACAGGTCATAAATGAGCCCTTCTCTATTCCAGCATCACAAGCAGTTCCAATCGAAGACAGCGGAGTTTTCGCGCTTTGGCCCGAAGGCCTACCCCAAACAGGCTGCAGCTGTTCTCATTCACCGAGGAGATATTCCCTGATATACAGATACTTACCTGCGTTGTTCGTACAGTATATCAATGAGCCTTTATCTCTCTTCCAGCACCATAAAGCAGATCCTATGGAGAATAGCCGAGTTCACTCGCTATGTCCCGACCAGGCTACCTTAACAAGTTGCAGCTGTTCTCATTCACCGTGGAGCTATTTCCCTGCTGGTGCCTAGAGGACACAGGTGAACCTTTATCTCTCTTCCAGCAACACTAAGCACATCCTACCTCTGAAAACAGCGGGGGTCACTCGCTAAACCCGACCTTCGTACATGAACAAGCTGCAGCTGTACTAATTCACCGTGGAGATATTCCTAATATTTGCTACTTACCCCGCTGGTGCGAAGAGGACACAAATGAGCCTTATCTCTCTTCCAGCACCCCAACGCCGATTGAATCTAGGACAGCGGAGTTTATTCCTTTGGCCCCACGATCCTACCCTATCAAGCTGCAGCTGTAATCATTCAGCTCGGAGATATTTCCTGATATACAGCTACTTACCTCCATTGTGCGTGTAGCCTTTATTTCTCTTCCAGCACTTTAAAGGCAGATCCCTTCGAGAGAGCGGAGTTCACTCACAATGTTCCCACCAGGCTACCTTAACAAGCTGCAGCTGTTCTCATTCACCGTGGAGGTATTTCCTGGTGCGAAGAGGACTCAAAGGAGCCCTTTATCTCTCTTCCAGCACCCCTAAGCCGTTTGAAACTAGGACATCGGAGATTATTCGCTATGGCCCCACGAGCCTACCTATCAAGCTGCAGCTGTAATCATTCATCTCGCAGATATTTCCTAATACACAGAGAGATTATAAATGAGGCTTGATCACTCTTCCAGCACCACATGCGATCCAATCGAGGACAGAGGAGTTCACTGTCTATGGCCCGCCCGATCAGCCTACTCTAACAAGCTGCAGCTGTTCTCATTCACCGAGGAGATGTTACGTGATGTAGAGCTAGTTGCCCCTGTGGTGCATACAGGATGTAAATGAGCCTTTATCTCAATTCAGCACCACCACGCAGATTCGATCTAGGACAGCGGAGTTTAATCTCTATGGCCGTCAGGCCTCCAATAACAAGCTAGAGCTGTTCTCATTCACTGAGAAGGTATATAGCTATTCATCTCGGTGTTGCGTAAAATACATAAATTATCCTTTATCGCTCTTCCAGCACACCAATGCAGATCTTGTCAAGGACAGCGGCGTTTACTCAATATAGCAGACCCTATGGAGGACAGTGGCGTTCACATCGCTATGGCCTGACCGGCCTACAGTACGGAGCAGCAGCTGTTCTCATTCACTCAGGAGACAGTCCCTGATATAGGAGACTTACCCCGCTGGTGCCTACAGGACACGTGAGCCTTTATCTCTCTTCCAGCAACACAGAGCACATCCTACCTCTGAGACAGCGGGGGTCACTCGCTAAGTCCCAGCCAGCGTACATGAACAAGCTGCAGCTGTACGAATTCACCGTGGAGATATTTCTTTGTATTTCCTACCCACCCCGCTGGTGCCTAGAGGACACAAATGAGCCTATATCTCTCTTCCCGAGCACAAATCAGATGCAACCGAGGATCACGGGGTTCACTCGCTATGGCCCGCACGGCCTAACCGACCTAGCTGCATTTGTTCTCATTCTCTGAGGAGATTTCCCAGATATCCAGCTACTTAGCCCTGTGGTGCTTACAGTACACAAATGCGCCTTTAACTCTCTTCCAGCACCACAAAGGCGAACCTGTGGAGGAAAGCGTCGTTCACTCAATAGGCCACGACCGGCATACTAGACCTAACAAGTTGTAGCTGTTCTCATTCTCCCAGGACATATTCCCTGATAGACCGCAACTTACACGTGTTGCGAACAGGACATTAATGAGCCTTTATCTCTCTTCCAGCACCACAAAGCAGATCCAATCGAGGACAGCGGAGTTCCTTGGCTATGGCCAGAACGGCCTACTTTAACAAGCAGCAGCCGCTCGGATTCACGACGGATACATTCTGTGATGTACAGGTACTTACCCCGGTGGTGCGTACAGACACAAATGAGCATTTTCTGTCTTCCACCACCACAAAGCATGTCTTCTCTAGAACAGCACTGTTCAACCGCTGTGGCCTGAAAGATGGCCTGAAGATTCAGCTGTTCCCCTTACGCGAGGAGATATTTCCTGATGTACCACAACTCACCCCGGTGGTGAGTACAGGTCATAAATGAGCCCTTCTCTATTCCATCATCACAAAGCAGTTCCAATCGAAGACAGCGGAGTTTTCGCGCTTTGGCCCGAAGGCCTACCCAACAAGCTGCAGCTGTTTCTCATTCACCGAGGAGATATTCCCTGATATACAGATACTTACCTGCGTTTTCGTACAGTATATCAATGAGCCTTTATCTCTCTTCCAGCACCATAAAGCAGATCCTATGGAGAATAGCCGAGTTCACTCGCTATGTCACGACCAGGCTAGCTTAACAAGTTGCAGCTGTTCTCATTCACCGTGGAGCTATTTCCTGCTGGTGTCTAGAGGACACAGGTGAACCTTTATCTCTCTTCCAGCAACACTAAGCACATCCTACCTCTGAAACAGCGGGGGTCACTCGCTAAGACCCGACTTCGTACATGAACAAGCTGCAGCTGTACTAATTCACCGTGGAGATAATTCCTAATATTTGCTACTTAGCCCGCTGGTGCGAAGAGGACACAAATGAGCCTTTATCTCTCTTCCAGCACCCAATGCCGAATGAATCTAGGACAGCGGAGTTTATTCCCTATGGCCCCACGATCCTACCCTATCAAGCTGCAGCTGTAATCATTCAGCTCGGAGATATTTCCTGATATACAGCTACTTACCTCCATTGTGCGTGTAGCCTTTATTTCTCTTCCAGCACTTTAAAGCAGATCCCTTCGAGAAGAGCGGATTTCAGTCGCAATGTTCCCACCAGGCTACCTTAACAAGCTGCAGCTGTTCTCATTCACCGTGGAGCTATTTCCTGCTATATAATTAGTTACCCCGCTGGTGTGAAGAGGACTCAAAGGAGCCTTTATCTCTCTTCCAGCACCGTAAGCCGATTGAAACTAGGACAGCGGAGTTTATTCGCTATGGCCCCACGAGCCTACCTATCAAGCTGCAGCTGTAATCAGAGAGATTATAAATGAGGCTTGATCACTTTTCCAGCACCACATAGCGATCCAATCGAGGACAGAGGAGTTCACTGTCTATGGCCCGCCCGATCAGCCTACTCTAACAAGCTGCAGCTGTTCTCATTCACCGAGGAGATGTTACGTGATGTACAGCTAGTTGCCCCTGTGGTGCATACAGGATGTAAATGAGCCTTTATCTCAATTCCAGCACCACCACGCAGATTCGATCTAGGACAGCGGAGTTTACTCTCTATGGCCGGTCAGGCCTCCAATAACAAGCTGCAGCTGTTCTCATTCACTGAGAAGGTATATAGCTATTCATCTCGGTGTTGCGTAAAATACATAAATTATCCTTTATCGCTCTTCCAGCACACCAATGCAGATCTTGTCAAGGACAGCGGCGTTTACTCAATATAGCAGACCCTATGGAGGACAGTGGCGTTCACTCGCTATGGCCTGACCGGCCTACAGTACGGAGCAGCAACTGTTCTCATTCACTCAGGAGACAGTCCCTGATATAGGGCGACGTACCCCGCTGGCGCCTACAGGACACGTGAGCCTTTATCTCTCTTCCAGCAACACAGAGCACATCCTACCTCTGAGAACAGCGGGGGTCACTCGCTAAGTCCAGCCAGCGTACATGAACAAGCTGCAGCTGTACGAATTCACCGTGGAGATATTTCTTTGTATTTCCTACCCACCCCGCTGGTGCCTAGAGGACACAAATGAGCCTATATCTCTCTTCCCGGAGCACAATCAGATGCAATCGAGGACCACGGGGTTCACTCGCTATGGCCCGCACGGCCTAACCTACCTAGCTGCATCTGTTCTCATTCTCTGAGGAGATTTCCCAGATATCCAGCTACTTAGCCCTGTGGTGCTTACAGTACACAAATGCGCCTTTAACTCTCTTCCAGCACCACAAAGGCGAACCTGTGGAGGAAAGCGTCGTTCACATCAATAGGCCACGACCGGCATACTAGACGTAACAAGTTGTAGCTGTTCTCATTCTCCCAGGACATATTCCCTGATAGACCACAACTTACGCGTTGTTGCGAACAGGACATTAATGAGCCTTTATCTCTCTTCCAGCACCACAAAGCAGATCCAATCGAGGACAGCGGAGTTCCTGGCTATGGCCAGAACGGCCTACTTTAACAAGCAGCAGCCGCTCGGATTCACGACGGATACATTCTGTGATGTACAGGTACTTACCCCGGTGGTGCGTACAGACACAAATGAGCATTTTCTGTCTTCCACCACCACAAAGCATGTCTTCTCTAGAACAGCACTGTTCAACCGCTGTGGCCTGAAAGATGGCCTGAAGATTCAGCTGTTCTCCTTAGCCGAGGAGATATTTCCTGATGTACCACAACTCACCCCGGTGGTGAGTACAGGTCATAATGAGCCTTCTCTATTCCAGCATCACAAAGCAGTTCCAATGGAAGACAGCGGAGTTTTCGCGCTTTGGCCCGAAGCCTACCCAAACAAGCTGCAGCTGTTCTCATTCACCGAGGAGATATTCCTGATATACAGATACTTACCTGCGTTGTTGGTACAGTATATCAATGAACCCTTATCTCTCTTCCAGCACCATAAAGCAGATCCTATGGAGAATAGCCGAGTTCACTCCTATGTCACGACCAGGCTACCTTAACAAGTTGCAGCTGTTCTCATTCACCGTGGAGCTATTTCCTGCTGGTGCCTAGAGGACACAGGTGAACCTTTATCTCTCTTCCAGCAACACTAAGCACATCCTACCTCTGAAAACAGCGGGGGTCACTCGCTAAGACCCGACCTTCGTACATGAACAAGCTGCAGCTGTACTAATTCACCGTGGAGATAATTCCTAATATTTGCAACTTAGCCCGCTGGTGCGAAGGGGACACAAATGAGCCTTTATCTCTCTTGCAGCACCCCAACGCCGATTGAATCTAGGACAGCGGAGTTTATTCCCTATGGCCCCACGATCCTACCCTATCAAGCTGCAGCTGTAATCATTCAGCTCGGAGATATTTCCTGATATACAGCTACTTAACTCCATTGTGCGTGTAGCCTTTATTTCTCTTCCAGCACTTTAAAGCAGATCCCTTCGAGAAGAGCGGAGTTCACTCGCAATGTTCCAACCAGGCTACCTTAACAAGATGCAGCTGTTCTCATTCACCGTGGAGGTATTTCCTGGTGCGAAGAGGACTCAAAGGAGCCTTTATCTCTCTTCCAGCACCCCTAAGCCGATTAATATTAGGACAGCGGAGTTTATTCGCTATGGCCCCACGAGCTTACCTATCAAGCTGCAGCTGTAATCATTCAGCTCGGAGGTATTTTCTGATATACAGCTACTTACCCGGTGGTGTAGAGAGATTATAAATGAGCCTTAATCACTTTCCAGCAGCACATAGCGAACCAATCGAGGACAGAGGAGTTCACTGTCTATGGCCCGCCCGATCAGCCTACTCTAACAAGCTGCAGCTGTTCTCATTCACCGAGGAGATGTTACGTGATGTACAGCTAGTTGCCCCTGTGGTGCATACAGGATGTAAATGAGCCTTTATCTCAATTCCAGCACCACCACGCAGATTCGATCTAGGACAGCGGAGTTTACTCTCAATGGCCGGTCAGGCCTCCAATAACAAGCTGCAGCTGTTCTCATTCACTGAGAAGGTATATAGCTATTCATCTCGGTGGTGCGTAAAATACATAAATTATCCTTTATCGCTCTTCCAGCACACCAATGCAGATCTTGTCAAGGACAGCGGCGTTTACTCAATATAGCAGACCCTATGGAGGACAGTGGCGTTCACTCGCTATGGCCTGACCGGCCTACAGTACGGAGCAGCAACTGTTCTCATTCACTCAGGAGACAGTCCCTGATATAGGGCGACGTACCCCGCTGGCGCCTACAGGACACGTGAGCCTTTATCTCTCTTCCAGCAACACAGAGCACATCCTACCTCTGAGAACAGCGGGGGTCACTCGCTAAGTCCCAGCCAGCGTACATGAACAAGTGCAGCTGTACGAATTCACCGTGGAGATATTTCTTTGTATTTCCTACCCACCCCGCTGGTGCCTAGAGGACACAAATGAGCCTATATCTCTCTTCCCGAGCACAAATCAGATGCAATCGAGGACCAACGGGGTCACTCGCTATGGCCCGCACGGCCTAACCTACCTAGCTGCATCTGTTCTCATTCTCTGAGGAGATTTCCCAGATATCCAGCTACTTAGCCCTTTGGTGCTTACAGTACACAAATGCGCCTTTAACTCTCTTCCAGCACCACAAAGGCGAACTTGTGGGGGAAAGCGTCGTTCACTCAATAGGCCACGACCGGCATACTACACCTAACAAGTTGTAGCTGTTCTCATTCTCCCAGGACATATTCCCTGATAGACCGCAACTTACGCGTTGTTGCGAACAGGACATTAATGAGCCTTTATCTCTCTTCCAGCACCACAAAGCAGATCCAATCGAGGACAGCGGAGTTCCTTGGCTATGGCCAGAACGGCCTACTTTAACAAGCAGCAGCCGCTCGGATTCACGACGGATACATTCTGTGATGTACAGGTACTTACCCCGGTGGTGCGTACAGACACAAATGAGCATTTTCTGTCTTCCACCACCACAAAGCATGTCTTCTCTAGAACAGCACTGTTCAACCGCTGTGGCCTGAAAGATGACCTGAAGATTCAGCTGTTCCCCTTACGCGAGGAGATATTTCCTGATGTACCACAACTCACCCCGGTGGTGAGTACAGGTCATAAATGAGCCCTTCTCTATTCCAGCATCACAAAGCAGTTCCAATCGAAGACAGCGGAGTTTTCGCGCTTTGGCCCGAAGGCCTACCCAAACAAGCTGCAGCTGTTCTCATTCACCATGGAGCTATTTCCTGCTATACAATTAGTTACCCCGCTGGTGCGAAGAGGACACAAATGAGCCTTTATCTCTCTTCCAGCACCCCAACGCCGATTGAATCTAGGACAGCGGAGTTTATTCCCTATGGCCCCACGATCCTACCCTAATCAAGCTGCAGCTGTAATCATTCAGCTCGGAGATATTTCCTGATATACAGCTACTTACCCTCCATTGTGCGTGTAGCCTTTATTTCTCTTCCAGCACTTTAAAGCAGATCCCTTCGAGAAGAGCGGAGTTCACCTCGGCAATGTTCCAACCAGGCTACCTTAACAAGATGCAGCTGTTCTCATTCACCGTGGAGGTATTTCCTGGTGCGAAGAGGACTCAAAGGAGCCTTTATCTCTCTTCCAGCACCCCTAAGCCGATTAATATTAGGACAGCGGAGTTTATTCGCTATGGCCCCACGAGCTTACCTATCAAGCTGCAGCTGTAATCATTCAGCTCGGAGGTATTTTCTGATATACAGCTACTTACCCGGTGGTGTAGAGAGATTATAAATGAGCCTTAATCACTTTTCCAGCAGCACATAGCGAACCAATCGAGGACAGAGGAGTTCACTGTCTATGGCCCGCCCGATCAGCCTACTCTAACAAGCTGCAGCTGTTCTCATTCACCGAGGAGATGTTACGTGATGTACAGCTAGTTGCCCCTGTGGTGCATACAGGATGTAAATGAGCCTTTATCTCAATTCCAGCACCACCACGCAGATTCGATCTAGGACAGCGGAGTTTACTCTCTATGGCCGGTCAGGCCTCCAATAACAAGCTGCAGCTGTTCTCATTCACTGAGAAGGTATATAGCTATTCATCTCGGTGGTGCGTAAAATACATAAATTATCCTTTATCGCTCTTCCAGCACACCAATGCAGATCTTGTCAAGGACAGCGGCGTTTACTCAATATTGCAGATCCTATGGAGGACAGTGCGTTCACTCGCTATGGCCTGACCGGCCTACAGTACGGAGCAGCAGCTGTTCTCATTCACTCAGGAGATAGTCCCTGATATAGGGCGACGTACCCCGCTGGTGCCTACAGGACACGTGAGCCTTTATCTCTCTTCCAGCAACACAGAGCACATCCTACCTCTGAGAACAGCGGGGGTCACTCGCTAAGTCCCCGCCAGCGTACATGAACAAGCTGCAGCTGTACGAATTCACCGTGGAGATATTTCTTTGTATTTCCTACCCACCCCGCTGGTGCCTAGAGGACACAAATGAGCCTATATCTCTCTTCCCGAGCACAAATCAGATGTAATCGAGGACCACGGGGGTCACTCGCTATGGCCCGCACGCCTAACCAACCTGGCTGCATCTGTTCTCATTCTTTGAGGAGATTTTCCAGATGTCCAGCTACTTACCCCTGTGGTGCTTACAGTACACAAATGAGCCTTTGTCTCTCTCCCAGCACCACAAAGGCGAACCTGTGGAGGAAAGCGTCGTTCACTCAATAGGCCACGACCGGCATACTAGACGTAACAAGTTGTAGCTGTTCTCATTCTCCCAGGACATATTCCCTGATAGACCGCAACTTACACGTTGTTGCGAACAGGACATTAATGAGCCTTTATCTCTCTTCCAGCACCACAAAGCAGATCCAATCGAGGACAGCGAGTTCCTTGGCTATGGCCAGAACGGCCTACTTTAACAAGCAGCAGCCGCTCGGATTCACGACGGATACATTCTGTGATGTACAGGTACTTACCCCGGTGGTGCGTACAGACACAAATGAGCATTTTCTGTCTTCCACCACCACAAAGCATGTCTTCTCTAGAACAGCAGTGTTCAACCGCTGTGGCCTGAAAGATGGCCTGAAGATTCAGCTGATCTCCTTAGCCGAGGAGATATTTCCTGATGTACCACAACTCACCCCGGTGGTGAGTACAGGTCATAAATGAGCCCTTCTCTATTCCAGCATCACAAAGCAGTTCCAATCGAAGACAGCGGAGTTTTCGCGCTTTGGCCCGAAGGCCTACCCAAACAGGCTGCAGCTGTTCTCATTCACCGAGGAGATATTCCCTGATATACAGATACTTACCTGCGTTGTTCGTACAGTATATCAATGAGCCTTTATCTCTCTTCCAGCACCATAAAGCAGATCCTATGGAGAATAGCCGAGTTCACTCGCTATGTCCCGACCAGGCTACCTTAACAAGTTGCAGCTGTTCTCATTCACCGTGGAGCTATTTCCTGCTGGTGCCTAGAGGACACAGGTGAACCTTTATCTCTCTTCCAGCAACACTAAGCACATCCTACCTCTGAAAACAGCGGGGGTCACTCGCTAAGACCCGACCTTCGTACATGAACAAGCTGCAGCTGTACTAATTCACCGTGGAGATAATTCCTAATATTTGCTACTTAGCCCGCTGGTGCGAAGAGGACACAATGAGCCTTTATCTCTCTTCCAGCACCCCAACGCCGATTGAATCTAGACAGCGGAGTTTATTCCCTATGGCCCCACGATCCTACCCTATCAAGCTGCAGCTGTAATCATTCAGCTCGGAGATATTTCCTGATATACAGCTACTTACCTCCATTGTGCGTGTAGCCTTTATTTCTCTTCCAGCACTTTAAAGCAGATCCCTTCGAGAAGAGCGGAGTTCACTCACAATGTTCCCACCAGGCTACCTTAACAAGCTGCAGCTGTTCTCATTCACCGTGGAGGTATTTCCTGGTGCGAAGAGGACTCAAAGGAGCCTTTATCTCTCTTCCAGCACCCCTAAGCCGTTTGAAAACTAGGACATCGGAGATTATTCGCTATGGCCCCACGAGCCTACCTATCAAGCTGCAGCTGTAATCATTCATCTCGCAGATATTTCCTAATACACAGAGAGATTATAAATGAGGCTTGATCACTCTTCCAGCACCACATAGCGATCCAATCGAGGACAGAGGAGTTCACTGTCTATGGCCCGCCCGATCAGCCTACTCTAACAAGCTGCAGCTGTTCTCATTCACCGAGGAGATGTTACGTGATGTACAGCTAGTTGCCCCTGTGGTGCATACAGGATGTAAATGAGCCTTTATCTCAATTCCAGCACCACCACGCAGATTCGATCTAGGACAGCGGAGTTTACTCTCTATGGCCGGTCAGGCCTCCAATAACAAGCTGCAGCTGTTCTCATTCACTGAGAAGGTATATAGCTATTCATCTCGGTGGTGCGTAAAATACATAAATTATCCTTTATCGCTCTTCCAGCACACCAATGCAGATCTTGTCAAGGACAGCGGCGTTTACTCAATATAGCAGACCCTATGGAGGACAGTGGCGTTCACTCGCTATGGCCTGACCGGCCTACAGTACGGAGCAGCAACTGTTCTCATTCACTCAGGAGACAGTCCCTGATATAGGGCGACGTACCCGCTGGCGCCTACAGGACACGTGAGCCTTTATCTCTCTTCCAGCAACACAGAGCACATCCTACCTCTGAGAACAGCGGGGGTCACTCGCTAAGTCCCAGCCAGCGTACATGAACAAGCTGCAGCTGTACGAATTCACCGTGGAGATATTTCTTTGTATTTCCTACCCACCCCGCTGGTGCCTAGAGGACACAAATGAGCCTATATCTCTCTTCCCGAGCACAAATCAGATGCAATCGAGGACCACGGGGTTCACTCGCTATGGCCCGCACGGCCTAACCTACCTAGCTGCAATCTGTTCTCATTCTCTGAGGAGATTTCCCAGATATCCAGCTACTTAGCCCTGTGGTGCTTACAGTACACAAATGCGCCTTTAACTCTCTTCCAGCACCACAAAGGCGAACCTGTGGAGGAAAGCGTCGTTCACTCAATAGGCCACGACCGGCATACTAGACGTAACAAGTTGTAGCTGTTCTCATTCTCCCAGGACATATTCCCTGATAGACCACAACTTACGCGTTGTTGCGAACAGGACATTAATGAGCCTTTATCTCTCTTCCAGCACCACAAAGCAGATCCAATCGAGGACAGCGGAGTTCCTTGGCTATGGCAGAACGGCCTACTTTAACAAGCAGCAGCCGCTCGGATTCACGACGGATACATTCTGTGATGTACAGGTACTTACCCCGGTGGTGCGTACAGACACAATGAGCATTTTCTGTCTTCCACCACCACAAAGCCTGTCTTCTCTAGAACAGCACTGTTCAACCGCTGTGGCCTGAAAGATGGCCTGAAGATTCAGCTGTTCTCCTTAGCCGAGGAGATATTTCCTGATGTACCACAACTCACCCCGGTGGTGAGTACAGGTCATAAATGAGCCCTTCTCTATTCCAGCATCACAAAGCAGTTCCAATGG
Source organism: Perognathus longimembris pacificus (assembly GCF_023159225.1). Lineage (NCBI taxonomy): Eukaryota > Metazoa > Chordata > Mammalia > Rodentia > Heteromyidae > Perognathus > Perognathus longimembris. The sequence goes on along the minus strand of NW_025956820.1, from coordinate 4,732 downwards.
AAGACAGCGGAGTTTTCGCGCTTTGGCCCGAAGGCCTACCCAAACAAGCTGCAGCTGTTCTCATTCACCGAGGAGATATTCCCTGATATACAGATACTTACCTGCGTTGTTTGTACAGTATATCAATGAACCCTTATCTCTCTTCCAGCACCATAAAGCAGATCCTATGGAGAATAGCCGAGTTCACTCCCTATGTCCCGACCAGGCTACCTTAACAAGTTGCAGCTGTTCTCATTCACCGTGGAGCTATTTCCTGCTGGTGCCTAGAGGACACAGGTGAACCTTTATCTCTCTTCCAGCAACACTAAGCACATCCTACCTCTGAAAACAGCGGGGGTCACTCGCTAAGACCCGACCTTCGTACATGAACAAGCTGCAGCTGTACTAATTCACCGTGGAGATAATTCCTAATATTTGCAACTTAGCCCGCTGGTGCGAAGAGGACACAAATGAGCCTTTATCTCTCTTGCAGCACCCCAACGCCGATTGAATCTAGGACAGCGGAGTTTATTCCCTATGGCCCCACGATCCTACCCTATCAAGCTGCAGCTGTAATCATTCAGCTCGGAGATATTTCCTGATATACAGCTACTTAACTCCATTGTGCGTGTAGCCTTTATTTCTCTTCCAGCACTTTAAAGCAGATCCCTTCGAGAAGAGCGGAGTTCACTCGCAATGTTCCAACCAGGCTACTTAACAAGATGCAGCTGTTCTCATTCACCGTGGAGGTATTTCCTGTGCGAAGAGGACTCAAAGGAGCCTTTATCTCTCTTCCAGCACCCCTAAGCCGATTATATTAGGACAGCGGAGTTTATTCGCTATGGCCCCACGAGCTTACCTATCAAGCTGCAGCTGTAATCATTCAGCTCGGAGGTATTTTCTGATATACAGCTACTTACCCGGTGGTGTAGAGAGATTATAAATGAGCCTTAATCACTTTTCCAGCAGCACATAGCGAACCAATCGAGGACAGAGGAGTTCACTGTCTATGGCCCGCCCGATCAGCCTACTCTAACAAGCTGCAGCTGTTCTCATTCACCGAGGAGATGTTACGTGATGGACAGCTAGTTGCCCCTGTGGTGCATACAGGATGTAAATGAGCCTTTATCTCAATTCCAGCACCACCACGCAGATTCGATCTAGGACAGCGGAGTTTACTCTCTATGGCGGTCAGGCCTCCAATAACAAGCTGCAGCTGTTCTCATTCACTGAGAAGGTATATAGCTATTCATCTCGGTGGTGCGTAAAATACATAAATTATCCTTTATCGCTCTTCCAGCACACCAATGCAGATCTTGTCAAGGACAGCGGCGTTTACTCAATATAGCAGATCCTATGGAGGACAGTGGCGTTCACTCGTTATGGCCTGACCGGACTACAGTACGGAGCAGCAGCTGTTCTCATTCACTCAGGAGATAGTCCCTGATATAGGGCGACGTACCCCGCTGGTGCCTACAGGACACGTGAGCCTTTATCTCTCTTCCAGAAACACAGAGCACATCCTACCTCTGAAAACAGCGGGGGTCACTCGCTAAGTCCCCGCCAGCGTACATGAACAAGCTGCAGCTGTACGAATTCACCGTGGAGATATTTCTTTGTATTTCCTACCCACCCCGCTGGTGCCTAGAGGACACAAATGAGCCTATATCTCTCTTCCCGAGCACAAATCAGATGCAATCGAGGACCACGGGGGTCACTCGCTATGGCCCGCACGGCCTAACCAACCTGGCTGCATCTGTTCTCATTCTCTGAGGAGATTTCCCAGATGTCCAGCTACTTACCCCTGTGGTGCTTACAGTACACAAATGAGCCTTTGTCTCTCTCCCAGCACCACAAAGGCGAACCTGTGGAGGAAAGCGTCGTTCACTCAATAGGCCACGACCGGCATACTAGACGTAACAAGTTGTAGCTGTTCTCATTCTCCCAGGACATATTCCCTGATAGACCTCAACTTACACGTTGTTGCGAACAGGACATTAATGAGCCTTTATCTCTCTTCCAGCACCACAAAGCAGATCCAATCGAGGACAGCGGAGTTCCTTGGCTATGGCCAGAACGGCCTACTTTAACAAGCAGCAGCCGCTCGGATTCACGACGGATACATTCTGTGATGTACCGGTACTTACCCCGGTGGTGCGTACAGACACAAATGAGCATTTTCTGTCTTCCACCACCACAAAGCATGTCTTCTCTATAACAGCAGTGTTCAACCGCTGTGGCCTGAAGATGGCCTGAAGATTCAGCTGATCTCCTTAGCCGAGGAGATATTTCCTGATGTACCACAACTCACCCCGGTGGTGAGTACAGGTCATAAATGAGCCCTTCTCTATTCCATCATCACAAAGCAGTTCCAATCGAAGACAGCGGAGTTTTCGCGCTTTGGCCCGAAGGCCTACCCAAACAGGCTGCAGCTGTTCTCATTCACCGAGGAGATATTCCCTGATATACAGATACTTACCTGCGTTGTTCGTACAGTATATCAATGAGCCTTTATCTCTCTTCCATCACCATAAAGCAGATCCTATGGAGAATAGCCGAGTTCACTCGCTATGTCCCGACCAGGCTACCTTAACAAGTTGCAGCTGTTCTCATTCACCGTGGAGCTATTTCCTGCTGGTGCCTAGAGGACACAGGTGAACCTTTATCTCTCTTCCAGCAACACTAAGCACATCCTACCTCTGAAAACAGCGGGGGTCACTCGCTAAGACCCGACCTTCGTACATGAACAAGCTGCAGCTGTACTAATTCACCGTGGAGATATTTCCTAATATTTGCTACTTACCCCGCTGGTGCGAAGAGGACACAAATGAGCCTTTATCTCTCTTCCAGCACCCCAACGCCGATTGAATCTAGGACAGCGGAGTTTATTCCCTATGGCCCCACGATCCTACCCTATCAAGCTGCAGCTGTAATCATTCAGCTCGGAGATATTTCCTGATATACAGCTACTTACCTCCATTGTGCGTGTAGCCTTTATTTCTCTTCCAGCACTTTAAAGCAGATCCCTTCGAGAAGAGCGGAGTTCACTCACAATGTTCCCACCAGGCTACCTTAACAAGCTGCAGCTGTTCTCATTCACCGTGGAGGTATTTCCTGGTGCGAAGAGGACTCAAAGGAGCCTTTATCTCTCTTCCATCACCCCTAATCCGTTTGAAACTAGGACATCGGAGATTATTCCCTATGGCCCCACGAGCCTACCTATCAAGCTGCAGCTGTAATCATTCATCTCGCAGATATTTCCTAATACACAGAGAGATTATAAATGAGGCTTGATCACTCTTCCAGCACCACATAGCGATCCAATCGAGGACAGAGGAGTTCACTGTCTATGGCCCGCCCGATCAGCCTACTCTAACAAGCTGCAGCTGTTCTCATTCACCGAGGAGATGTTACGTGATGTAGAGCTAGTTGCCCCTGTGGTGCATACAGGATGTAAATGAGCCTTTATCTCAATTCCAGCACCACCACGCAGATTCGATCTAGGACAGCGGAGTTTAATCTCTATGGCCCGTCAGGCCTCCAATAACAAGCTAGAGCTGTTCTCATTCACTGAGAAGGTATATAGCTATTCATCTCGGTGTTGCGTAAAATACATAAATTATCCTTTATCGCTCTTCCAGCACACCAATGCAGATCTTGTCAAGGACAGCGGCGTTTACTCATATAGCAGACCCTATGGAGGACAGTGGCGTTCACTCGCTATGGCCTGACCGGCCTACAGTACGGAGCAGCAGCTGTTCTCATTCACTCAGGAGACAGTCCCTGATATAGGGAGACTTACCCCGCTGGTGCCTACAGGACACGTGAGCCTTTATCTCTCTTCCAGCAACACAGAGCACATCCTACCTCTGAGAACAGCGGGGGTCACTCGCTAAGTCCCAGCCAGCGTACATGAACAAGCTGCAGCTGTACGAATTCACCGTGGAGATATTTCTTTGTATTTCCTACCCACCCCGCTGGTGCCTAGAGGACACAAATGAGCCTATATCTCTCTTCCCGAGCACAAATCAGATGCAACCGAGGATCACGGGGTTCACTCGCTATGGCCCGCACGGCCTAACCGACCTAGCAGCATTTGTTCTCATTCTCTGAGGAGATTTCCCAGATATCCAGCTACTTAGCCCTGTGGTGCTTACAGTACACAAATGCGCCTTTAACTCTCTTCCAGCACCACAAAGGCGAACCTGTGGAGGAAAGCGTCGTTCACTCATAGGCCACGACCGGCATACTAGACCTAACAAGTTGTAGCTGTTCTCATTCTCCCAGGACATATTCCCTGATAGACCGCAACTTACGCGTTGTTGCGAACAGGACATTAATGAGCCTTTATCTCTCTTCCAGCACCACAAAGCAGATCCAATCGAGGACAGCGGAGTTCCTTGGCTATGGCCAGAACGGCCTACTTTAACAAGCAGCAGCCGCTCGGATTCACGACGGATACATTCTGTGATGTACAGGTACTTACCCCGGTGGTGCGTACAGACACAAATGAGCATTTTCTGTCTTCCACCACCACAAAGCATGTCTTCTCTAGAACAGCACTGTTCAACCGCTGTGGCCTGAAAGATGGCCTGAAGATTCAGCTGTTCCCCTTACGCGAGGAGATATTTCCTGATGTACCACAACTCACCCCGGTGGTGAGTACAGGTCATAAATGAGCCCTTCTCTATTCCAGCATCACAAAGCAGTTCCAATCGAAGACAGCGGAGTTTTCGCGCTTTGGCCCGAAGGC